>NC_133103.1:15614846-15715535 GCF_022965805.1 Primulina eburnea
ATTTAGGAAGGAATATTCTATCACCATAAACTCTTTAGCTCCTATCTTTAGAAACCATAAAATATCAACGCCAATACAGAAGCGATTAATGATGTTCCACAAGTGAAATAATATCATCATACAATACAATTTTAGTTCTAATCTATATCATGTAATTGGCAACACAATTTTAAAGATTGGAATTATTATAAATGTGAATTGTGGTATCATCTGTAATTTGTCAGTGAAGCATAGAAGTAATTATAAACATTACCCTTTTTGGCCGGTGTGTTTTCAATTTTAGCATTAGAAGATTCTCTCCGAACCTGAAGTAAAATATAAGGTAATTAAGAAAAAATGGCTCGTGAAAGATTGAATAAGCAAAAAACGATTGAAATAAGAACCTGTCTCAAGCCAAAGAGCTTCTGAAAAAGAGACCTTGGGAGATGCGGGCAGCACTTTAGGATCCATTTGAGAGCCGTCGTGGAGGGGGAAGCGGCAGAGTACTTTCCTCTGCCGTCAGATGTTCGGCGGGAGATTAGCTTTCTGATTTCAGAACTGAAGAAACAGAGAGTGACCGAAAAGCTCAAGTCGTAGTATTATGAAAACTGAATAAAGAAATAAAAGAATACAAAGAGAATATGTTTATATACCTAGGGTAAACACAAAAAGAATAAAATGACTAATCTACCCTTGAGAGCTAACAATAATATATTCTAACATCCCCCCTCAAACTCACGATGCTACAGCTAAAAGCATGGAGAGTTTGTCAGACAAAAAACGGAAGCACGAAGCGGAATGTGCCTTGGTAAACATATCAGCTATCTGCAGCGAAGAAGGAACGAAAGGTAACGTGATGGTGCCAAGCTGGAGATGATGACGAGTGACGTGACAATCGATCTCAATGTGCTTTGTCCTCTCATGAAAAACTGAATTGCGCGCAATCTGAATTGCACTCTGATTATCACAATATAACGGAGTAGGATGACGAAGAAGAATACCAAAATCCGCAAGCAACCAACGTAACCAAACAATCTCGCAAGTAGTTGAAGCCATAGCACGATACTCGGCTTCGGTACTTTTCCAAGAGATAAGAGAATCTCCAAGAAAAATACAGAAGCCAGTGGTTGACTTACGATCCGTGGGATCGCCAGCCCAATCAGCATCAGAGTATGCACGCAGCTCTAAGGAGGAAGTAGAAGGAAACAAAAGACTCTGAAACTGAGTTCCCCGAAGATACCTGAGAATCCGAAGAACAGCACCCCAATGAACTGTAGTTGGTGCAGTGACAAACTGACTTACTATATGAACAACATGTGCAATATCTGGACGAGTCACAGTGAGATAAACCAAGCTGCCAACAATAGTACGGTATAAGGCAGGATCCGGCAAAGGAGGTCCATCTGACAGAGAGTACTGAGCATTGGTCTCAAGAGGAGTATCAACTATCCTGTTATCAGTTAGACGTGCACGCTCAAACAGGTCTGCTATGTACTTTGACTGAGATAAAAGATAACCTTTTGGAGAATAGGCAACCTCAATTCCTAGAAAGTAACGTAGCAAACCTAAATCCTTCATAGCAAAGCAGCGAGCTAACTCAGACTTCAAAGCCTCAATACCAACAATATCACGTGGATTAATAATTCTGTTGCGCACTCAATAGGTGCTCAATTGGCAAAATACGAGACTGCTAAGGATGTTTGGGATCATCTGGCACGCTTGTATACACAGTCCACCGGCCAAGGGAGTGAACGGGGGTAGAACCAACCATTTACTATCGCTCTCTTCTTTACCATCGGCAGCCACGGCAGTGTTACTGAAAGTATTGATGCTGACACATCAGCACCGTTAGAGTTCCTCTCAAGCCTGCCGTGTCAGTGTAAAACGCCCTTAGGAGACGAAAAATTTAGCGGTGGAGAACGCGCCTCGCCACCATTTAGTGTTTAAGAATTAGCAGCTTCCAAGCAGCTTGAGCGATCACAGTGAACTTCATTTGACACTTTTAAAAAATAATTTTGTGTTTGACTTTATTTTGTTATATTTTATTTTTAATTAAATAAGTATATTTATCAGAGGGAAAAAAATGTTGGATAAATGAAAATGAAGAGGTGTTGAATAGAGTTGTTAAATAGAAAAGGGAGTGGGAGTTGTCCCACATTGATAAAATAGCCAAGTGATGTCTCCCTTTTAAACTCCAAGTTTGGAAAGGGGTTTGGGTCCCGAGGGGTACCAGAAGTTTTTAGAAGGGGGAAGACGCTAATATGATGTGTCTTGGTGACACACACACGCGCGTGCGCTCGTCTCGTCTCGGGTCGGGTCGGTGCGGTGCGGTGCGGTGCGGTGCGGTCTTTGACAAGTATTAATCTTTTTGGATCAAATTCATTTGAAAATAAATTTTCGGTCACTTGATCCACAAACTGATGCACTTGGACAGAAGCACACGCGCGGGTGCGCCAACTCCCGCGCGGATGCGCGCCTATCACTGGAATTCGGGCATTCGGACAGAACAAGGCGCGCGGCCGCGCGAGAAGTCGCGCAGGCGCGCGCGCCTTACAGTACATGGCGCGCGGTCGCGCGTGATGTCGCGCGGCTGCGCGCGCAGCGCTGTTTCTGAAGACTCAAACGCGTCCCTTCACTTCATAGCACCTATTCTAGGCTGCTTTTGGCCCAACCAATGTGTTCCTTGACTTAAATGGTGTCTTTTCGAAGCATCTACTATGGAGAAACATGTCTCCTCAACACAACCAGTAATCATCAATAAATAATCCCCCAATACACATCAAAAAATGCTGCTGAATTTTTGCTTCATCTCATCTCCCTTTGCATATTGCTGCATATATCTCGAAAATTACTTCAAAGCTTTACATATTCTGTTGTTCGCTGTGCTCAAGAGTTTGTTGTGCTACAAATTCTTGTTCGAAGTCGTTGTATCTTAGGGACGATTGCTTGAAACGTATAGCACTTTGATACGGGCAATTTCGTCTTGCGGACAAAGGAGATTCCTTGCCTCGACTTGATATTTTGCTGCTGTTGTTCGTGATTAAAGGTTCAAGATTCAGAAACGCAGAGAAGGTACACAATAACAATCGCAAGACGAAATTTACTTTGTTATATTTGTAAACTTCTCATTTCTGAAGAATGTCAACTACTCCTGCGGTTCCTGCGACAATGCCTACCGTCACTACCGCTCCTGCACATGGCGAAAAGCCTGCTAAGTTCTTTGGTGCCGACTTCAAACGTTGGCAGCAGAAAATGCTCTTTTACCTCACCACATTGAGCCTATCTCGATTCCTAAAAGAGGATCCCCCTGTCATTGATGTGGACGATAATGACTCCCAACGAAGATCCGCTCTCGATGCTTGGAACCACAGTGACTTCCTCTGCAGAAACTACATACTCAATGGCCTCGATGACACACTCTACAGTGTCTACTGTTCTGTTAAAACCGCCAAGGAACTATGGGACTCCTTGGAAAGGAAATACAAGACAGAAGACGCAGGAGTCAAGAAGTTCGTGGTTGGAAAATTCCTAGACTTCAAAATGGTGGACGCCAAATCTGTAATAAGTCAGGTACAACAAATTCAAATTATTATTCATGACTTGTTGGCAGAAGGGATGGAAATCAATGAATCATTCCAAGTGGCGGCTATTATTGAGAAATTGCCACCCATGTGGAAAGATTTCAAGAACTACCTTAAGCACAAGCGCAAGGAGTTGAAACTTGAAGATCTTATTGTGAGGCTTCGTATTGAGGAAGATAGCAGAACTTCTGAAGCCAAAACACACAGAAGGACAATGGAGTCCGAAGCCAAGGCAAATTTGACAGAATCTAGCACCAGTCAAAAGAGAAAACGCCTTACAAATGAAAAGAAACAAGGGAAGGCCAAGAAGTTCAAGGGAACTTGCTACAACTGTGGCAAACCAAATCATATGGCCAAAGACTGTCGTCTTCCAAGAAAAGACAACAGAAATCAGAATCCAAGGCAAGCCAATGTCATCGAAGAAAGGCAAGTACCAATAGACCTATCACGACTTGATCTATCCGCAGTTGTGTTTGAAACCAACTTGGTGGATAATCCAAGAGAATGGTGGGTAGATACCGGATCCACTAGCCATATATGTGCTGAAAAAGAAATGTTCTCATCCTACACTACTGTAAGTGATAGGAAATTGTTTATGGGAAACTCCACGACGTCTGAGGTCGTAGGAATTGGCAAAGTGGTACTAAAGATGACTTCCGGCAAAGAGATGACATTGTTGAATGTGCTGCATGTGCCAGACATTCGAAAGAACTTGGTTTCTGGATCGTTGTTGAGTAAGGCGGGTTTTAAACTTGTGTTTGAGTCGGACAAGTTTGTCCTTACTAAGGCTGGTGTATTTGTAGGAAAAGGGTACCAAGATAATGGTCTCTTTAAACTCAATGTAATGAATGTTTACCGCCATGAGGCGAAGAATAAAATGAATGATTCTGTTTACTTGGTTGAATGTTCTAATTTATGGCATGAAAGATTAGGACATGTTAATTTCAACACATTAAAAAGACTTGCAAGTTTAAATGTAATACCTGCATTTAAAAGAAATCCACAAGATAAGTGTGAGATTTGTGTTGAAGCAAAGATGGCCAAAGCTCCATTCCATTCTGTGACAAGAAGTACTAGTCCACTTGAATTAATTCACACTGACGTATGTGATTTAAAGTTTGTGCAAACTCGAGGTGGTAATAAGTACTTCATAACATTCATTGATGATTGCACAAGGTTCTGTTACGTCTACTTATTGAAAAGTAAAGATGAAGCTATAGAAGCTTTCAAAAATTATAAGAATGAGGTTGAGAATCAATTGAGTTCAAAGATCAAAATGATTCGAAGTGATAGAGGTGGAGAGTATGTCGCTCCATTTGAAGAATTGTGCACTAACTTTGGCATAATTCATCAAACAACAGCACCATACTCACCTCAATCAAATGGAGTTGCAGAACGTAAAAATCGTACTCTCAAAGAGATGATGAATGCGTTGTTGATAAATTCTGGTTTACCTCAAAACTTGTGGGGGGAAGCAATACTATCTGTAAACCACATTCTTAATAAAATACCACACAAAGGGAAAGATGAAACTCCATATGAGTTATGGAAGGGTCACAAACCATCTTATAAATACCTGAAAGTGTGGGGTTGTTTGGCTAAAGTAGAGATACCAAAGCCAAAACAAGTTAAAATTGGACCCAAAACCGTTGACTGCGTTTTTATTGGATATGCCTATAATAGTAGTGCATATAGGTTTTTGGTGCATAAGTCAACGATTCCTGATATTAATGAAGGAACAATTATGGAATCAAGGAATGCAATATTCTTTGAAAACAACTTTCCTTGTAAGGAAAGAAAAGAAGGTTCATCTAAACGGTCTTATGAATCTATTGTTGATTCTAAAGAAGTAAATGAAGAACCAAGACGTGGAAAGAGAGCAAGAATTGAAAAGTCCTTTGGTCCTGACTTTATGACATACATGTTAGATGATGAACCAAGAACTATTAAAGAAGCTCTATCCAATCCCGAAGCTCCTTTTTGGAAAGAAGCTATAAATTCTGAAATAGAATCCATCATGCATAATAATACGTGGGAGTTGACTGATCTCCCTCCGGGTTGTAAGCCTTTAGGATGCAAATGGATCCTTAAAAGGAAATACAAAGAAGATGGATCTATTGACAAATATAAAGCCCGTTTGGTGGCTAAAGGGTTCAAACAAAAAGAAGGATATGACTTCTTTGACACATATTCTCCAGTCACTAGGATTACATCCATTCGTGTCCTCATAGCTATTGCTGCATTGCATAACCTAGAGATTCATCAAATGGATGTAAAGACAGCCTTCTTGAATGGAGAATTGGAAGAGGAAATATACATGGAACAACCCGAGGGGTTTGTCGTTCCTGGACAAGAAAGGAAGGTGTGTAAACTTGTCAAGTCACTATACGGACTCAAACAAGCACCTAAGCAATGGCATGAAAAATTTGACACTACAATGAAGTCAAATGGTTTCAAAATCAACGAATGTGATAAATGTGTTTATATTAAAGGCAATGCAAGTGATTATGTCATTGTATGCCTTTATGTAGACGACATGTTGATTATGGGAAGTAATCATGAGTTGATTATAAATGCCAAGAATATGTTGAAAAGGTCTTTTGATATGAAAGACTTGGGGTTGTGTGATATCATATTAGGGATTAAAATCTCTAGAATGCATGAAGGAATAGTGTTATCACAAACTCACTATGTTGAAAAGGTGCTTGAAAGGTTCAGTACCTTAAACATTCGACCTGCTAGAACTCCTATAGATTTAGGTGTTCATTTGGCAAAGAATAGAGGAGAACCCATCTCACAACTGGAATATGCAAGGATCATTGGTAGTCTAATGTACTTGACTAATTGTACTCGTCCAGATCTTGCATATTCAGTAAATAAGTTAAGTAGGTTCACAAGTAATCCAAGTAAGGATCATTGGAAAGCCTTAACGAGAGTGCTTGGATATTTGAAATATACATTGAAATATGGTTTGATATATTCAAAATATCCTGCAGTTCTAGAAGGATACTGTGATGCCAATTGGATATCTGACACAAAAGACTCCAAGTCCTCTAGTGGATATGTATTCACAATAGGTGGAGGAGCGGTGTCATGGAAATCGTCTAAGCAAACATGTATAGCTCGATCCACTATGGAATCCGAGTTCATAGCATTAGACAAAGCCGGGGAAGAAGCCGAATGGCTAAGAAACTTCCTAGAGGATATTCCTTGTTGGAATAAGCCAGTGCCTTCCATTAACATTCATTGCGATAGTCAATCGGCAATAGGAAGAGCACAAAGCAGTATGTACAATGGTAAGTCTCGACATATTCGTCGGAGACATAATACCATAAGACAATTGATCTCGAATGGGGTTATTTCTGTTGAATATGTGAAATCAAAGGAAAACCTAGCGGATCCGTTTACTAAAGGTATAAATAGAGATCAAATGTACAAGCTGTTGAGAGGAATGGGCTTAAAACCCACAAAATAAAATATTTATAGCGGTAACCCAACCTTGTGAAGTGGAGATCCCATGACCTTGGTTCAATGTGACAACTAAGTTATAAATATTAGTTTGAGTACTTGGAGTATATAAAGGCTCATTCCTACAAAATCCAAGTAGAAAAGACCTGCAACATGTGGTGAGGTTAAGTTTTCTTTTAATGATTCCTATACCTATGAGGTAGAGTATGGCAGGATACTCTTGATAGGAGATCACCTATATAAGTGCGAAGTGATGGCCGCTTCAATGGAAAACACTTATGAATCTAAGATATGGTCCAGGGCCGAAATGGACACAACGTGAGAACAAGAATATGTTAGAGTTATTATTGTGTAAATACTATTGACTTGGTTTACATAAAAGTTGACTAGTTCAAGACATCGTGTCACTACTCAACTAGTAAATCCTATGGTATATTACTAAGGAAGGTTCAAAGTCAAAAGCTACCTATCCTAATGCAATAATAATTCGCAAGAGCTTTCAAGTAAATCTGCATACATGCATTAAGTTCATTTATGTGGGGGATTGTTGGATAAATGAAAATGAAGAGGTGTTGAATAGAGTTGTTAAATAGAAAAGGGAGTGGGAGTTGTCCCACATTGATAAAATAGCCAAGTGATGTCTCCCTTTTAAACTCCAAGTTTGGAAAGGGGTTTGGGCCCCGAGGGGTACCAGAAGTTTTTAGAAGGGGGAAGACGCTAATACGATGTGTCTTGGTGACACACACACGCGCGTGCGCTCGTCTCGTCTCGGTGCGGTGCGGTGCGGTGCGGTGCGGTCTTTGACAAGTATTAATCTTTTTGGATCAAATTCATTTGAAAATAAATTTTCGGTCACTTGATCCACAAACTGATGCACTTGGACAGAAGCACACGCGCGGGTGCGCCAACTCCCGCGCGGATGCGTGCCTATCACTGGAATTCGGGCATTCGGACAGAACAAGGCGCGCGGCCGCGCGAGAAGTCGCGCAGGCGCGCGCGCCTTACAGTACATGGCGCGCGGCCGCGCGAGAAGTCGCGCGGCCGCGCGCGCCTTACTGGTTGCGCAGCTATGTGGACAGAAAGCTGCGCGCGGCCGCGCGTGATGTCGCGCGGCTGCGCGTGCAGCGCTGTTTCTGAAGACTCAAACGCGTCCCTTCACTTCATAGCACCTATTCTAGGCTGCTTTTGGCCCAACCAATGTGTTCCTTGACTTAAATGGTGTCTTTTCGAAGCATCTACTATGGAGAAACATGTCTCCTCAACACAACCAGTAATCATCAATAAATAATCCCCCAATACACATCAAAAAATGCTGCTGAATTTTTGCTTCATCTCATCTCCTTTTGCATATTGCTGCATATATCTCGAAAATTACTTCAAAGCTTTACATATTCTGTTGTTCGCTGTGCTCAAGAGTTTGTTGTGCTACAAATTCTTGTTCGAAGTCGTTGTATCTTAGGGACGATTGCTTGAAACGTATAGCACTTTGATACGGGCAATTTCGTCTTGCGGACAAAGGAGATTCCTTGCCTCGACTTGATATTTTGCTGCTGTTGTTCGTGATTAAAGGTTCAAGATTCAGAAACGCAGAGAAGGTACACAATAACAAAAAATTCAGTATGATTTGGGGATCAAAAGTAGAAGATTTCCCGTATAACCCAAACTCCGACACACTTGACGTTTTGCATGTTAGATTAGATTAGATGACTAACCTTGGATTATTTAAAACATGGAAATTAAAATATGGTCCCTCAAAATTTTATTAGGCTAATTTGGAAACAAACAAATTTATTGCAAAAGAAATATTCCAATCTTTTATTCGCAATAATCATGTCAAATTTATTTATGGAGGACTCCAATCATAACATTTAATTATTATATTTAGCTTTGTAATCACTCCAGAGCTGATCCACGGTCTTTCCGAGCAACTCCACAAAGAAATTAACGTTGTAACCATTTCTCATCTTCTTGTTGAGCTCCGCAACAAACCCATTCCTCAGACCATTGCAATAATCCAGGAACCTGGCCGTGACATCGTAGCCTTGGTCCCATCGGTCTCCCTGTCCTGGTCTGACCCAGTGGCTCGGAGCATAACCCGCCCTTAGCCGAACGAAATCAGCAATCCCTTCGATCAAACCTCCTGGAGTTTGCCCGTTCCCGTTCCATTGCCAAATGTGTGTCATTTCGTGATACAAAACCCCAGTGAACTCCCTTTTCACGTCACCTGAGTAGCCTTGGATGTACCTTGCGCTTACGTGAATTTCATTATTGCTTGCATACGCAACCCCGTCCATATCATCGATGAACAAGCTCACTCTCGCCACATCTTTCCACTCCGATGGCCCGTTCTGCTGGAATGTTCTCAAGATGAAATTTGTGGCGTCCACCATAGTCTGCAAGCTGTATTGAGCACCGATCTCCGTGTTAAATCGAATCCCACCAGGCGTGTTGCCGGCCGTGTTGGCCACGGAGTATACGACGGCCATGCATCCTTGCATGGCCGATAGAATGGCCAAAGTAGAAACGATCAAAGCTACGTTGGTCATTGTTTTCTTTCTTAATTTAAGCTTGATAATAGTCTTTTGTTTTTGAGGTTGTTTATTTGGATTGGATATGGGATTTATAGTCGGCCTTAGGATCGTACGGGTTTGACTAAGTCAATTAGTTAATATAGAATAAATGGAGGTTTGGAAAAGTAAAAATCAAATTAGGCTACGTCAGGTTGGTCGATTGCTCGACTCCAAATGTCATCGATTTGATTTTATTCTTTAAAAAAATGTCATTGATTTTTTTTTTCAAGGTCGAGTCATCCATATTTTAGTTGTTGGATTCGAGTCAAAATTGATGAACTATTCTCTCTAAATCTTACGCTTATCATTTTATTTAAGAGTTAGTCTCATGTGAGACGGGTCAACCCTACCCATATTCACAATAAAAAATAATACTCTTAGCATAAAAAGTAATATTTTTTCATGGATTACCCAAATAAAAGATCCGTCTCACAATTATGACCCGTGTGACCGTCTCACACAAATTTTTGTCTTTATTTAAAGGAGTAAAAAATTTGTTATTTATTTACTATTAAACCAAGGAAATGAGAATTTAAATTAAGAATAAGAGAAGTCTATTGTGAGACTGTCTCACAAATTTTAATTCGTCAGATGAGTTAACATAATTCATATTTATAATAGAAAAAATATTTTTGACATAAAAATAATATTTTTTTATAAATTTGGTCGAGTCAGATTGGGAGAATTGGAGAAAAATCCCCATTCAGAAACTGAAATTTGTGTTCAGTATTTATGTCAGAATTTTTTTAACTGCACTCCCTCACAAATCAAAAACTTTATTTCACGGGAGTTGTGGAAAAAAAATTCGTATTTAGCGACGGTTTTAAAAATACAACCGTCGCTAAATTTAACAATGCGACGGTTTTTATTGCCGTCGCTAATAGCGACGGTTGGTATTGCCGTCGCTAATAGCGACGGTTTAAAGAAAACCTGTCGCTATTTGATCCATTTTACCACACACACTTCTCTCTCACACGATTTTACCACTTCACAACACTTAAAATTTTTCTTCTTACACGATTTTAGTTTCAATTTAGGATAAATTTTTTCGCTTTAATTTTCTGGTAAATTTTTTAAGTGTTTTCAATTTAGAGTAAATTTTTTCGCTTTAATTTTCTAGTAAATTTTTTAAGTGTTAGTTAAGATAATTAATATTGTTAACCTATTCGAATTGTAAGTTTTTTTAGATTTATTAAATTATTAAAAATAATTTTCTTATTGAAAATATTAGTGACAAAAATCACGCTAAAATTAGCGACGGAACTCATGAACCTACCGTCGCTAATTGTAGCGACGATTTAATAAACAGTCGCTAATTAAAATCCGTCGAGATATTAGACTACTATGAACGGTTCAGGACATATTTATGCTCAAATTCTCATGTTATATTCTCATTTGTAACCAAATTATACCATATTTTCGAGATATTATGCCTGAATTATTATATTTTGTGTCTTTTATATGGTCTTGTATTTTGTAGACCAAAATCACGGTAATATATGTTAGAGGTTTCCTTTGAAATTTATGCTCAAACTCCCAATTTGTGTACCTAATATAATATGAAATATACTGAAATTATTTTGGTTGATAGTGAAATTACCCTATTTTGTGCTGAATATTATTATGATATTGACTTTTGTTATGTAGATTAAAATCATGGTAAGGAGTTGGTTTCCCAACTCTTACTCAATAAATTGATATATGCGTTTACTTTTTTATGCTAGTGGTCTCCCTCGGAATCAAATTTTCAATTTATGTATATGTAATAGAGTACGATATGTACTAAAATTGTTGTGTTTCGGTGATGAAATTAACCTATTTTGTGTTGAGTATTATTATGATATCAACTTTTGTTAGGTATATTAAAATCATGGTAAGTAGTTGGTTTCCTAACTCTTACTCAATAAATTGATATATGAGTTTGATTTTTTATGCTAGTAGTTCTCTTTGGAATATATGCTCAAATTCCCAATTTATGTGCTCAATAGTGTATGAAATATACTGAAATTATTGTGATTGTATGCTTGAATTAACCTATTTTGTGCTGGAAATTATTATGCTACTGACTTGTGTTAGGTGGATTAAAACCATGGTAAAGAGTTGATTTCCCAACTCTTATTTCATTAAATCGAGACATGAGTTTGTATTTTTTTGTTAGTAGTTCTTCTCAGAATATATGCTCAGATTCTCAATTTATGTACACAATACAGTATGGAATATACTTAAATTGTTGTGGTTGTATACTGAAAATGTTGTGTTAGGTGGACTAAAATCATGGTAAAAAGTTGGTTTCTCAACTCTTACTCATTAAAATTGAGGCATGAATTTGCATTTTTATGCTAGTGGTTTATCTAAAAATTTATGCTCAAATTCTTCATTCATGTACCCAATATAATACATAAAAAAATATTGAAATTGTTGTGGTTGTGTGGTGGTTTTACCCTATTTTGTGCTAAATATTATTATGATATCGACTTTTGTTCGTTGATTAAAATCATGGTAATGAGTTGACTTCCCAACTGTTACTCAATAAATTGATATATGAGTTTACTTTTTTATGCTAGTGGTCCCCCTCGGAATCAAATTCTCAATTTATGTATGTAATAGAGTACGATAGATACTAAAATTGTTGTGTTTGTGTGATGAAATTAACCTATTTTGTGATGAGTATTATTATGATATCAACTTTTGTTAGGTATATTAAAATCATGGTAAGTAGTTGGTTTCCTAAATCTTACTCAATAAATTGAGATATGATTTGATTTTTTATGCTAGTAGTTCTCCTTTGAATATATGCTCAAATTCCAAATTTATATGCTTAATAGTGTATGAAATATACTGAAATTATTGTGACTGTATGCTTGAATTAACCTATTTTGTGCTGGAAATTATTATGCTACTGACTTGTGTTAGGTGGATTAAAACCATGGTAAAGAGTTTATTTCCGAACTCTTACTTCATTAAATCGAGACATGAGTTTGCATTTTTTTGTTAGTAGTTTCTCTCAGAATATATGCTCAAATTCTCAATTTATGTACACAATAGAGTACGAAATATGCTTAAATTGTTGTGGTTGTATACTGAAATTGTTGTGTTAGGTGGACTAAAATCATGGTAAAAGGTTGGTTTCTCAACTCTTACCCATTAAGATTGAGGCATGAATTTGCATTTTTATGCCAATGGTTTCTCTAAAAATTTATGCTCAAATTCTCAATTCATATACCCAATATAATACATAAAAAAATATTGAAATTGTTGTGGTTGTATGGTGGAATTACCCTATTTTGTGCTAAATATTATTATGATATTGACTTTTGTTCGTTGATTAAAATCATGGTAATGAGTTGACTTCCCAAATCTTAATCAATAGACCGAGACACGAGTTTGCTTTTTTATGCTACTGGTTCCCCTTGTAATATATGCTCAAATTTTCAATTTATGTACCCAATAGAGTACGAAATGTACTGAAATTGTTGTGGTTGTATACTTGAATCAACTTATTTTGTTCTGAATATTATTATGATATTTATTTTTGTTAAATAGCTTAAATTCAAGGTAATGAGTTGTTTTTCAACTCTTACTCATTAAATTGAGACACGAGTTTGCATTTTTATGTTAGTGGTTTCCCTCAAAATTTATGCTCAAAAATTCCCAAATTGTGTACCTAATATAATATGAAATATACTGAAATTGTTTTGGTTGTATGGTGAAATTACTCTATTTTGTGCTGAATATTATTATGATATTGACTTTTGTTATGTAGATTAAAATCATGGTAAGGAGTTAGTTTCCCAACTCTTACTCAATAAATTGATATATGAGTTTACTTTTTTATGCTAGTGGTCCCTCGCAATCAAATTCTCAATTTATGTATGTAATAGAGTACGATATATACTAAAATTGTTTTGTTTGTGTGATGAAATTAACCTATTTTGTGCTGAGTATTATTATGTTATCAACTCTGGTTAGGTATATTAAAATCATGGTAAGTAGTTGATTTCCTAACTCTTACTCAATAAATTGATATATGAGTTTGATTTTTTATGCTAGTAGTTCTCCTTGGAATATATGCTCAAATTCCCAATTTATGTGCTCAATAGTGCTCAAATTCTCATTGAATTAACCTATTTTGTGCTAGAAATTATTATGCTACTGACTTGTGTTAGGTGGATTAAAACCATGGTAAAAAGTTGATTTCTCAACTCTTACTTCATTAAATCGAGACATGAGTTTGCATTTTTTGTTAGTAGCTCATCTCAGAATATATGCTCAAATTCTCAATTTATGTACACAATCATGTAAGAGAAAAATTTTAAAAAATGGATAAAATAGCGACGGGTTTTGTTTAAACCGTTGCTATGACCGACGTAAATAACAACCGTCGCATTTTTAAACTTAGCGACGGTTTTTGATATCCGTCGCTATATTTAGTTAGCGACGGTTTTTTTTAAACCGTCGCTAAATACGAATTTTTTTTTTTTATTTTGATGTGTCAGGAAGTGCAGCTCAAAAACTTCTGCGACGGTTGTATATCCGTCGCTATATGTAAATAGCGACGGTGTTTTTAAAACCGTCGCTAAATACAAATTTTTTTTACACAGGTACCGTAAAATAAAGTTTTTTGTTTCTGAGGGAGTGCAGTTAAAAAAATTCTGACATAGGTACTGAACACAAATTTCAGTTTCTGGATAGGGATTTTTCTCCAATTCTCCCGATATTCTATCTCGTAAAATTAACAGATAATATAATCTCATAAAAAATTTTGTGTCAAACATTCACCTGGTCTAGTTTAGGAGGGGGGGACCCCGGGGCCCGGACCTTGCTCAGTCGATTAGTCTTTGGCTATTTATTCATTTGTCTCTAGTACTTTCGTACTCCATCCCATACCAATTCTATTTGAAATTATTCGAAACCAAAAAGATGTCGATCTTGGTGTTATCTATTTAATTTTTGGTATATTTGCGAAACATTTTTATTATTTCAAAAATACCATTTAATCACTCAACTCTATATATTTTCATTTATCGTCTCTCATATATTTTTAATTTTAAAAATTGATAACTTTTTTTTCGTTTATCGTCTCTCATATTTGCTGGGATCGAACCTATGGAAGAGAGCCAAGTAATCTAGCGAGATAACTTTCATTTTAAAATACATCCTTCCACATTTTTTTTGGGATCATGACTCATGAGGCCCGCTAGACGGCTAGAGTATTATGATTGAGAATACTTAACTAATTTTGGTGAACCTTTTCTTTATTTCTAAATTAACCCTACACATTTGGATTTAATGCATATAGTTTTATTTTTGAATTTGACTCTTTCAAGAAAAATAAGAATGAATGTATATATCTAATATGTTAAATTATATTTTACTTAGTTTTTTATTTAATATAAATAGTATGCTTAGTTTTTTATATTTCATAATTATATAAAATATTCTTTATAAATCATATATCATTTGTAATTTTATAACTATCATAAATAAATTTGAGAAACAAAATATGTAAGGTACGTAATATTTATGTATTATATTACACACAACGTGCATGTCCATTTGCTAGAATTAATTAACAGAGAGATCCTAATATGTAAATAATTTGTGAAGCCTTTTTTCTTACCCACACACATTTGGCTCTAATGTATATAATTTTATTTTTGAATTTGACTCTTTAAAAAAATGATTTTATTTAATATATTAAATAATTGTTTACTTCTTTTTTATTCATACATTATATATGCTTAAATTTTCATATTTCATATTTATTGAAAAATCTTCTTTCTAAATCGCATATCATATTTAATTTTGTAAATCTCATATAACTAAATCAAAACTTTAGCAAAAAAATGTAAAATACACAATATTCATGTATTATATTACACAAACAACGTAATTTTAATATATAATTAAAAAAAACTAATTCTTGTACGGGACATGGTCAAGAATTTTGTGTCTTGTTTGGACACGTGAGATCGGATTTCTTCGGACCAAGCTTCTTCTTTTTCTTTTTTTCTTTTTTCTTTTTTAATTTTACTAGTGGAACAATATTTTCTCTCTTTCATATCCGTGTCGTCTTTAAAAACCATGGACTTAGTGCATTGATTGGTCAATTACGTGACTGATCGTCAATCCTTTCTTTATTTTTCGTTTTTCCAATTTGGTTAGGATAATATTAAAAGAACATCATTAATAATCGTAATATTTGATATGTCGTAGCTTTAATATGCTTTACGACATCGAATATGCTACGTAAATATATAAAAGACGACATCAACATTTCTTTAAAACTATATAGTACTTCAAATACCATGTTATCATGATCACTTACTGAAATAATCCATCTAATTATAATCAGAATCTCGCAAATATGACAGTAAGATCGAGTTTTTATCGTGTTAAGAAAGCTATGGCTAATTTTATCGAAATCTTTTAAAGTCAAATAGAATGTCTTAATTGCTCTCCTTGGTGTGATCGATAGGTATTATATTGTTTCTGGGAATATTCTAACTATTTATCTAATTGATTACTTGGTCAAGATATTAGGATTGAGTTGAACTCTAAATTTTATATTGATTTGATTATTCTGTTTGCTACGATTAATTCCATTGACTTGATATTTAGGGGCCGGCCGGCTGAAAATTTAATACAATCACCTTTTGATTTTGTCCTCTCGCCCAGTTAGGTCTAGGCTAGAAATTTTAATTAATAGTTCTTCATATATCATACTAAAGTTAAACGAATCTTCATAATTTTTTTAAAGAAATAATAATATGAAGAAAGTTTTCATAGATAAAATTGAACTCTCCTTCTGTTAATTCAGTTGGCCATGCTTAAGTAAAGATTCAGGTTGAGGCCTAGAAAAGATAAAAGTTCCAAAAATTTCTTGACGTGTCAATTTAGGTGTATTTTCTTCGTGGAGATTTGATAACTTTTTAAATTAATAAATCTGTGTAGAGTTGATATATATTTATTGAATTTTATAGGATCTCATGGTGTTTTAAAGATTATCACGTACTAATGTAAATATATTTTGCAGATCTTTCACATATATTAGTAATTTTTTTTATAGAATTTTTTTGGATTTTAAAATTTATAATTGTGATTTTTTATTTCTTTTTTGAACTAGAATTTGAGCATGAATTACTTAAAATAATTTTTCTATCAATAATTCAATATAAATAATTTTACTTTATTATTGATTTAATTTATGAAATACAATAAAATAGGTACGTTAGTACTAAATTTATTTCAATTTCAATTATTTAAGTCAATTCAACGTATTTAGTTAATATTGATTAATATTTTTTAAAAAAATGGAACAATAATTTTTTAATTTAATAAATAATCAAACTTAAAATAATTTCATTTATTTAAGTAATTTTTTATGGAAAAATATCTCAATTTTGTTTTCAATAACATGTATTAACAAAAAATAAACCAAAAAATTATATGTACCTGAAAATATAAAATAATAATATTAAATATTTGCGATTGTTGTGTAGTATAATAAATTTTTAATTTTAATTTAACAAATATGATTTGAAATCTTATGAGGTTTTATAATAAAAAAATAAAGAGAGTAGTGTAAATAATTTGAAAATATTCTAAAAGGTTATTAAATTAGCAATATAAAAAACGTGTTTTGAAAAGCCTAAAGAATATGGAAAAATATGGAGAATGAATTAACTAGTTTTTATATAGATATTGTTTTCAGTGGGAATGAAAATGTGTATGAGTTTGAGAGATTTTCCATTCAAATGTTTAGGCTGAATCCATGATATTTTTTACATTTTACAGTCATACCGTACCATATGTTTTAATTTTTATACATAATAAAATTTCATGGAGTCATTAAATGGTACCAGGTTTCAATGATCCATGTACTTAGCCTGAAGGTCATGAGATCGAAACCTGAGGAGGCACATACTCCTTTGCCAGGGGTGCTGAGTTCTGTGAGTAAGGTACTTGGGCTATGATGAGGGAAGTGTTGACTCGGTCCAAACAGGCCCAAAAGGGGCAAGCTCAGGTCCTTACAAATGTTGAGTTAAACATGCATGAACGAGAGCAATACTGGGATGAGTGACCCTCCTGGGAAGTTCTTGTTCCTCAAAATGCCGACGTTCGTCGCTTAATCTGGTAAGCTGGGTGAGCCATAAAAGATTTACATCAAATCTTAACGGGTAATAATATCTCAGCCGAGGACAGTGCTAGCGGTAAGAAAGGGTAAAATTGATCTTTATATGATATGAGACAACACAATAGACAGACATGCACCTACTGAACTCATGAGCCTAACAAGCCGATCCATTAGTGATAAAGTTCAAGTGTTGTACTTAAATTACCCAAGAAATTGGCATGAAAGTGTGCAGTTATCGAGCGGATTTACGTATTTTTGGCGTTGTTTAAGTCGCTGTAGGAATCAAGCTTTGGTGCATAACTTGTGACCAACAAGGAATAAATTAAATTTGGAAATAGAAGAATGAAGGGTCGAGCAAGAAAGCAGATGAAGTGAGAGCGAAAAAAATTAATGAATAGTACTATGCATGCAGGCGTGCAACGCGGCCGCACATAACCAGTAGCTCACACGCGAAAATTGTAATCTAACCCTAAATTGACGAGGTGCAAAGCAAAATTTGACGAGCTTTTCTTGGGTTTTCGCAATCATTTACGCATTTATAAAAATTTAAACCCTAGACACAAAAAAAAGGGAGAGCTCCAGTCACGCACAAAAATCCAGAGAACGATGAAGAGAGCGATAGAACGAAGACGAAGACGAAGAACACATTTACCAGGGACGGAGTTGCAACTCTGATTCGATTCTTCTTCTAATTTAATTTTATTCTATTAGTAATGTTGAAGAACATGAATTTATTTTTCGTTTTTCATTCATGAGCTAATTATTAAATCTAGATGATGACATAGATTGGTCGGATTTTTATTCATGAATCATTGATTTATATAAGCAACTTACTTCTTTGTTTATTTATATTTGCTGGATTTATTGTTTTCAATACTTGATCACTAATTAGATTGTTATATTTATTTGAGATCTATCGCTCGGGAGAGTGGATTTTGAGTAGGACAATACAAAAATATATCTTCTGTATTTATAGAGCTCGAAAGACATTTAACTCCAATGAAAGGCCTATAACTCGGTGATTTCTATGCACTACTTGGGAAAGAGAGTATGAATAGTTGAGAATTATTGGGTAGTAAATGGGTTGAAATTATAAATAATGATGTCAATGATAATTTAATACAGTGAAGACCAAGTGAAATTGATCTTTATATTTTTATTCTCACCGATTTAAAATCGTTTGCATATTTTAATTAATTTTAGTTCATAGTCAACAAAAAACATTCTATTAAATTTTCTAAATAAAGTCTGATCATTTTAATTGTGGTAATTAATTTATAATTAAATTGCACTCCCTGTGAGATCGATATATGTGTTCTATCGAGTACTAAAACTTGACATCGTATACTTGCGAGTAGCAAATATTGCAACAATTAGCACCCAAATAGGTACACTATGTGTTGTCACGACTGTAAGAAAATAAAATTACACGTTGACTAATAGTTATAGTTTTTGATCTAGTAGTAAGCGTATGATCTTAACAATTTTATATCTAAATTAATATATAATAAATTTTAAATTTTTATACCTTATCTATAATAATTATTTGAGAAAAATATGATAAAATTCGATTAAAAAATGCTTATATTTACTAATATATACGTAAAATCAAATCTACGCATCTATATAATATAAGAGAGATTTTGAACTCAACTATTATATATACTACTATCTCTTTACATAATTTTTTTTGTTATTAATTTTTTTTTTTTTGTAATTTGAGTGATTATATTAAAATTTAAAACTTTAAAAATATTTTTCAATATTTTTTATGTCATGAATTATATGATTATTTAATTTAAAATTTCAAAGTCTAGATCAAGATAAAAAAATATTATTAGGATATAGTAGATAGATAAGACGCAAAATTTTGAGTTAAATGACATTTTTATTATAGTATATATAATTTTTGTAATTTGAAAAAAATGCATTTTTGGTTTATAAAAAAAACAGATCATAACATCGAAATTAGTTACCTTAGGCGTTTCAAACTTAATAATGTAATATATGTAGTCTGTTGATTTTGGTTGCAGTTTATGTATTTCATTTTCAAGTCTCTCTGATGGAAAGATTGATGGAGAGACTTGAAAAAGAAATAAATAAACTACAAACAAAATCATCGCACAATTGTTTTCTTGTAAAAAAAAAAAAACAGTTCCAATTATATAGTCGGTTTTATGAGAAAACAAAATACGACAATATAGAAACCGTGACACTTTTGAGGGGAGAAACTTTAAACATTTTAATTCTATTGTATGAGTTACACTTCAATATTAAGATATATATGACCTCAGGAGGTCTGAGTTGACGGAATAGATTAGCAAATGTCTAATAGTCGTGAGTTCGATTCTTCTTATCAAATTTTCTCGAGCGACCCTTTCAAGCATTTGTAGTCTAACCCTAAATTCCATTCATTCGGAGACTCAAAAAATTATAGAAGAAATTAGTTATGTAATGTCTCGATCCGATGATTGTCTCACCGTATCAGCATAAATTTTTCTAGCGTGCTTATGTTCTCACTCATATGTATTTTGAAAAACTTCTCAGGAGTCACTAATCCAAAATTGTCTGGAGTCAAGCAAACTTAACATTTGAGTTTTTCAAATTATGAGCTCCCGAAAATATATACCTTGTTGGTATGAGTGATATATTTCAAATATTTTTAAGTCATCCTTAAATATACAATCTCATACTTACTCAGTCTTCAAATATCAATCATTTCGATGTGTGACCAGTTTTGATAGCGTTATGTAATTCAACGATTGTTTTCACTGTACCAATAAAGTCTTTTTAGCGTTTTTATGTTCTCACTTACATGCACTCTGAGAAAATTCACAAGATATCAGTTATCTCATAATTGTCTTAAATCAAGCACGCTTAACTTTGGAGTTTGTAAGTTCTTAGCTTTTGAAAATAATATGCACATTTTTTTATATGATTAATGACTATCAAATAAAACCATACTTAAATATACAGTCTCATACATACATAATCTTTTAATCTCTCTTATTCCTATTTTCCTTGGCCTAAAATCCTGTTAACTCCTTTTCTACAAGTTTTTGACAATCTAGGCATGACAAGTTAAGCATATACCCTTGTGGTTGAGATGAGAAGTCGTACGTAGCGGGCGTGTTTGCCACAAATTAATTTTAACGTTTAGACAACCCGACCCCATTTAGGCATTTGCAATTTTGTAGACTGCTTGTCTCTGCTTTTCGGGACATTATTATTATTTGTTCATTTAAATTAATATAAAATAATAAAATTATTACATATAAAATATATTGGTGTAATTTTGGAGATGAGAATGAAAATTTATAAGATGTTTATTTCCAAAGAAGTTACTCATATATAATCTTTTTAAATTAAATTTAAGATTAATTATAGGAGTATTAAGATTAAGTATAGGAGTATCACATTTAAATTCTTAGATATATATCTATATTATTATTATAGTAAGTATGAGGCCCTAATAATAACCGCTCTATGATGACACCAACTTTCTTTCTTGTTTTATTTTTTTATATTTACTATTTACTATTTTATTATAGTTGAGCTCCTAATAATAACTGCTCTATGAGGACACCAACTTTCTTTCCTATTTTACCCTTTCTCATTTTTTATATTATATTTTTTCTTAACAAATAATATTATATTCACCGTCATAAGTAAACTGCTCACGTGAAAAATAATATTATTTCTTCTTCAAACTAGCCACCGTGAAAAATAAACTCTCTTCTTTATGTTGCGTGTGCCACGGTTACTAGTTATTTATTAAAGTTAAACCCATTTACTATCTAACTTTGATATGATTTTTTTTAAAAAAATAAAAAACTAATTTTGATACGATGATAAAGTTTTTTTAATAATTCTCAAAACAACTTCTAACCATCCAACAAACAACATGTACCACATTTTTCTTCAGACTTTATTTTCTCATACTATTTGTGAATTTTAAAAATGAATAAATTTTATTAAAAATAAAAACTCCTCGATTTTTTTCTAATTTTTCTACATCACACATTTGTCACGATTATCACAAGTCTCGTTCCCGACCACTTTCCCGACATGTCTTTTGTATGAATCAATAAACCAAAAATACGCAATATAATCTAATGGTATAAATGTGCGACCACTCGGCCCAATATTTATGTTCCTCGCCTAACTTATCTTTTTTTGAATTCTAGCATATGAGTAAAAGACATACATTATGTCAGATCTATGTGATTCCATATTGAGGACACATGAAATTAAATTATTCAATGAAAATCACGGAAAATTTAGGATCTGATTCAAGTAAGTGTCTCTAGTCCATATACAGGTTTCAAAATTGTCCTGAGCCTGAAATCACGAATATGACCGTTAGAAGGAGGCCATGAGGGTATCCCGGCATAGCTCCTCCGACGCTCAAGTTAGAGACTAATGATATAAGTGGAGAGCAGCTAAGGGTGCTGCAGAAAAATAATATAGTGAATGAATTAAGTTAGACACCCGAACCTTGTATTTATATTGGAATACATGGGCCTGGCATGTGCCATCTACTTGTGTTAGAGATGAGCCAGGAGTTTGGGCCTGATTTTGATGGATCCATTCCTAGGCTATCATTCAATGATGATAGCAGCAAAACATATATCAGCCTGTGTAGGCATACAATGTCTTGATCCATATTTTTAGATGGATTCAACAGTTGTTTTGGTTGTGTTTGGATAGAATGATTTGTTGAATTGAGATTTCGAATCTCACTAGTCTGACTTTCGAATATGTTTTGAAGTAAAAATAAGTATTTTAATTCTTAGTATCTTTTCATGTCTAAAATATCACCCAAGTTTGGTTGTTTCATTTCAAAAATACATCTCAAACCTATTCATATCATACTATGTCCCCATATTGGTTTAATGTAGATGTTTGAAATTGTTTATAAATGGTATATAATTAGTTTCCGTAGCAACTTGAGTTAGCCATGTCTAGATTTTTCATTTTGATGTATCGATGAATTATTCCCAAGAAAGACGTAGTCTGTTCATTTGAAATGATATAATAATTTGAGATAACCATTTTTATAGTACGAGGACAGACATTAAGTAATTATCAGCAAAGTCATTATACTGTCATGATCACGTAGGCTAAAAAGTAACCAAATGCCTACATTATTTGCTAAATGTATGTCATACATAACTCACTGTGCAGCCTGGGGAATGACAAGAGAACAAAAATTTATAAAAATAAGAAATCAAGAAGAGTGGCTGAAATTTAGTCGGTTGATAAAGTTGGAATCTTGGGGGAGCATTTCTCAATCATGATCCAGATAAGGCGATAATAAAAGGTTAGGCAAGCAGATATAATGGCGGGCAATACAAACAAACTGGGAGGCATTGATCTGACCACAAATGGAAATTGTCAACTTTTGATTGCTTTCTACTGCTCAGATTAAGATGACACCCCATGGTGGAGCTAAGATTCTTAAGCAAGGGGCAAACTAAAAGTTTCACATGAATATAACTTGATTCGATGTTACCTTAATGCCACATCTTATTTCTTATGTGGGACTATGCATTGAAAAATTATACGTGATTCGTTGCAAGTAATGGTTGGGTAGCATCCAATAAAACCAACTAAACCCATGAAGCCAAGCATCACTTGGTGGGACAGTGAACAGAGAAACGAGTGATTGCTCTGTGACACATTTCATCCATCTCCATCATTCGATATGTTAGTTCATAAGTTCAAACTCAAACTGAAAATTCTCAATCTTATTATTAGTCACTCTTTATTTATGGTGAAGCCATGTCATGCAATATGTATTCCATCCCTCGAGTAAAAAAAGTGTTGAACTAATCAAGTCTCTTCTTCCATTGATTTGAGCTTTCGACACCAAGAAGTAACTAATAGTCAAGAAGTAATAAGTCTTCCGAGGATGCTATGGAAATAAGCTGCTAGAAAAAGAGGAAAGGAAAAGATGCAGAGTGAAGAAAGTAGTGACCGAAGGACACTGAAACAGAATGAAGTGGAATGGTTGAATTTGAGGCTGGGAAGGAATCCATCCCAAGACGAACCGCTACAATCGAAGCCTATATCCGCAAAGTTTTACTCTTGTAACTTCTGTGAGCGCAAGTTCTACAGCTCACAAGCATTGGGGGGGCACCAGAATGCCCACAAAAGGGAAAGAGGTGCAGTGAGACTCCATAATTCCATGATCAGATCAATAGGCGTGCGAGCTCACTCCCTCGTGCACAAGCCAGGCACAGAAGGCACCGGAACTGTCGAAAGATTCAACGTGGGGAATGAGAGCTTCGGGACAGCATGGCAGAGAAACCAAATGAAAGAAGCAGCAGATTCCGTGTGGCCTGGAAGTTTCCGACTGGATGAGCAGCCGTCGAGTCCAAAATCATTGGACCTGAATCTCAAATTGTAACCAGCTTGTTCATCTAGAATCCTTGGTTGTATCATACTTCGTTTTTCTTCGTGATCTACCAATCTGTTGAAAAGTAGCAACTCGAAGCACACGAGTACGTGACAGAATAAGTGATTCGAGAACTTTACTTGTCTGATGTAATCTCCAAGCACATGATTGAATGATGCCTTTGCTAAGACAACTATCAGCCAAAAACCATTCGATCATCGGACACAAAGCAGCCTTCAAGAAATCTAATTTGAATCCTAAAGTAATGAGTTCGTAGGGACCTCAAATATTGAGGGGCAAAATTTATTAGTTCACTATTTTTCTGGTTTTTGAGAGTTGATAACACACGCCAACTAATATTAGAAACAAAAAAGTTAAACAAATCAAGAGGAATTTTCTAGCATACGGTGATTCGCAAACAAAGGAAAGCGGGGATTCCACGTTTTCATCTGATTTTGATCATTATAAGATCTCTTCATGTTAAAACTCATCTACTAATTGTTCGTCAGCGATCACATAAATCTATTGCATGCCAGAAGCCGAAAACACGAAAAGTGGGAGAGTTGTTCGAGCTTATTAGCCATTCCATATTTTTAGCATAGAGCTGATGCAGGACATAGAACATCAGGAAGACACCGACCTTGGACGACTTTCACTTGCTTATATCTATTCATAGCATGCACCATTGTGAGAACCCGAATTTCCAGCATTTCAGTAACAATGCAAAATTTCCAGCAGCAGATTAGAATCCAGCAGCAGACTCCCAGCAGACTAGAATTCAGCAGCAGACAACAGATAAAATCCAGCAGCAGAAGAACGAATTACAGCAGACAGTTACTGATGCAGCTTAGACTTGTAACTGAAGTATTAACATGGAATAAAGGCTGTTAATGACAGATTATGGTCATTAATAAGGAGGCTAACAGTCAGATTTTGGCCTATAAATAACACCCTCAAGTCTCTGAAATGGGTTACACAAGCTTTGAGATTATCACTAAAATTTCGAGTTAAGAGAGAGTGCCTTTGTCAAGCAGTAAAAGCCAGTAGTGAGAGCAGCCAAATTCCAGTAGATTTCAACCGAAACTTTATAGCAAATCACTGTATGTGGGCTAACGTTTGATGATTTCTGTTTTAAATCAAAGTATATTCTTGAATCCTGATATCTGATTTCGAAGCACTGAAACTTAGTGAACTAATGGTAGGAATATATATTCTGAACATTACTGATTACTGATTACTGGCCTCAACCCTTAGAGGAGAGAACATATAGGGGACTGATATCAGTTTAGCCATGAAATTCACGAATGCGCTCAGTGCTTACTTGTTAAATTATGATTTCTGAATACCGAATACTGATTCCCGATTACTGATTTCTGAATACTGATTTCTGTTCTGAAATAAAGAGTTTCTGTATATTATGGTATTACTGTTTCTGTTGAAAACGATTTCGAAATGGGGAGTTATTCCCACCCTTTCTTACTGAGTGACAACCATATCACCCACCCATCAAAACATCTTAGATAAGAACGACGAAGAAAGATTAGAAGCAGAGGAGCAGAACCAATTTTGGGGATGGTGAAGAAGAAGACTGTTACTTTCAGTTTTAGATTATATTTTCCGCTGTATCTGTAGAAGCAATGTTATGTCTGTTTTACATTTCCGCTGTAAAACATTAGTGATTCGGGTTTGTATCAAACAATGAATTACTTCGTATTATGAATAAAAAGACTGGTTTCTGAATTTCGTACTTCTGAGGCTCGTTGTTTTCAAATGTAAATTTGAGAGCAACGCCGGTGTCAACTAACCTCCGTTCCGGGACGTGACAACCATAGCCCCATATATAATATAAACACGGATCTTGGTAAGTGTGGTCGACCAGCAATATGACGAGTGGTGGATGGATGGATGGATATATGAATAAGCTGGATGCATTAATTTTGTTACATTTTTCGTCTACATCTATCAACAAGAACAAAGGCAAGTTGGCCAGTTCGTATGAATAAGAAGTGTCTCGCAAAAAGTGAATACCGATTACGCACGTGGGACGACACAAGGTCAGCAATTACCAGTCATACACACAAAATTCGGTCCCCGAGAATTGCAGTTATAGTATCGAAGAAAGCAGAGAGTTTGATACTGAAATCAATTGGGTGGGAGGACTCTTAGTTTTAGTTACTGAAGGCCAAAAGGCAATATCAGATTATTTTGTTTTTCCTTTACATCGGTAACCGGTTGAAAACTTAATTAGAACCATGTCCTCGATTCCATGATCTGAGTGGCAATTTTATAGTTGTTAGATACTAGATGTTGTAAGAGCAGAAAAATGCTCGGAATTGAATGCTTTGGTCGACCAAAAATGTATACTACTTCACTACTGTTCCTCAATTTCATATGTTACAAACTGGAGTATAAGCTTCATAGTACTGCAATCGACATCATTAACACAAAGAACTTCCTTATGGCTGTGTCAACAGATTTAAAATGACGAGAAGATAAAAGTCTTCTCCAAAAAAGTTTTAACAATCCCAACCAAGGAAGTAGTGAACTTGGGCCTTTATGCATGATTCCTTAAAAATATTTCCTTCTTCAGTGGAATCTGTTCAGTCATTTCTTGAGGGATTGTCATTCACTATTAACTTCAAAATAGCAGGCAGGAACTTTTGAAGGCGGATTCAATGACGCCACACATTTAAACTGTTTCAAGGAAATAAATTGTCAATAATCTGATGCCAATCAGTTTTGTTTTCAGAATATATGAAATTTTAGTTGGCAAGAGATGCTCAGTAACACAGTAACTTCTAATATCATCTGTGACGACATTGAATTCAACATGGTGGTACGATGGTAGAACATAATGCAAAAATTAATATATGAACTAGCAGAATCGCGATACCTTGTGGTCCATGTATTTCTTCCAAACTGCTTGAGCCGATGTTTCTGCTCTTAGTTGCAGATAGTGAAGTACAAGGACACATTCTTTCAGTTCAAATGGCTGATAACCTGTATACTGTTGCACCACCCGGCTCTGCAAATTATGTGAATAATTTTTAGCTGATTATTGACACAGACTGTATGGCTGCAGGTTATACGAGAGAAAATATTAAACTGGTGTTCATGAAAATATTATTTCATCAGTCTTCGATGTCTACAACTTACAAGTTTGATGAGGTCAATAAACATTTTGCATATTAACACTTCCCAGTGAGGCATATTTAAACATCTCAACAGAATCACAAGTCTAAAAATTGTGCCAGTAGCCAGTATCAGAATAAATTTTAATGCAAAGATCTGGCTTACCCATGGATGAAAATTTGGCTGAAGAATAAATCTTGATAGAAAGATGGCTGAAGCAGCAAGTTTTGAAGGAATGTATTGGGCACATCGATATTCCAATAAACTTAGCTCGGCAAGATAACAACAAAGAAAGTCGAATTGGAGATGTGAAAACTGAAAGATGGAAAACTTGGTTAGCCTTGTATTAAATATAACAAACCAAAAACAGGATAAAGGGATAACTGATGAATGTCAAGATTCCAACCTACCATGTGTTCGTCTTGAGCCACCCTGGTAAGAATTCTGCTCATTCAACAAAAAGTTAAGTTAGAATGTATAACTTACTCAACAGCTTGTCGGAACATCACAAAAACACAATGATGAAGATTTGAAATTAAAATCATCGGGGAAAAAAGATTTAATAATGGGATACTAACCTGAGAAAAGTTTTAATAGTAGGATTACCCATGTCAAAATCTAGAAACTTCAGAACGTTTCTCTCCATATCCACTACCTGTAATAGCCTAAATTTAGATCACTAGAGTGCAACAATGCCAAATAAGGAATCGGAAACACATGACCGACCTCTTCTTTTGTGTATGTGTTATCTGTAATATAGCAAAAATCTTCAATATGTGGAGGGCTGATTTCTTCAAACTTACTGCCATTTTCATGAACTGTTAAAAAAGAATTTGCAAGAAGTACTACACAGAAAACACAAGTGAATAAGTGCTTACGCTGCAATAAGCATGCAAGATACGCCAAGAATTTGAAGTTTATTCCTGTTAAGGTCATGGTAGGATAGATATCTATCGATGTAGTTTACGGTGAGATAAAGAGTGTCTGAAACAAATTTGTACTCTTCCGCGACCTCCACCAACCAATCAATTAAAACTTCGCGCATAACGGGCTTAATATCCTTTTGAACCTTTTCCATATAATTTGACAAGGGCCTCCTCTTCACCTCCACCTGATAAGTATACCTTCATCAGGTAACAGTAAACATTTCAAGCATAAATAATACTCTTATACTCCTATCAAGAAGATAAACACCACAATATCCTTTTTTGTCATCAATTTTCTTAACAAAAATGTAATGATACAAGTGTGTGAAAATGAAATTGGACAGCATCGTGAGAGATAGAGTGGTAGCCTGGTAGGTATCGATTACACGATACCGGAAAACTACTCCATGTGTAACATGATGTATGAGTCCCATGTGAATATCCGCACATTCGATAGCATTCAACAGTTACACTTCATTGGAAGAGTATATTCTTGTGTAACATATACCAAATCACAGTAAAGAAGCATGGTTGACATCATAGTTGTCAAAGGCGAGCGCCTCTCGCCACCAGGCGTGGGCGTTGCGCCTGTGGCCGTCCCAGGCGCAACGATTCACAAAGGCAAGCCCAGGCACTTGGAAAGGCTCTCGAGGCGCGCCTGAGTTGCTTTTTTAAAAAAAAAATCAGTAACAGAGAAGTTGCATTTTGAAAATGCAACTTCTCCGTTTTTTTTATAGCAACTTAAAATGTAAAATGTCCAACCCAACCCGAAACCCAACTTCTCTGGATGATTGAAGAATTTTAATTGTGTTCCTTATTATTATGAACTTATTAATTATTTGTTGTTTTTTGTGATAATGTGACTTATTTATTTCATATTTTAATATATTATTCTAAGATAAATATATTTTTTAACAAAATAAAAAATGGGCGCCTTGCTTCGGTAAGGCGCGCGCCTCGCCTTGCGCCTCAGGCTCCAGAGCCCTTGTGCGCCTCGGTACGCCTTGCGCCCTTGACAACTATGGTTGACATTAAAAGGTATTTATGCCTATCAAATTTAAACAACTGGAAGTGGAAACATACCCAGCAACATAACGCACATTTACAAAAATCATATATACTGATAACCAGTTTAATCAAGTAGTCAAATTAAATGAGGCGTCCTATAGCTACATAAAATCAAGGGCTCCTGCAACAGGAGAAGTGAAAAAACATATCTCGAGATCTAGTGTCAAATCGTTCCACACCTTCAGTAGCTACAACAAAGAAAATGATAATACTCAGGATCTTTCTCTCTAGATTTCAATGATATCGCTCTTATATGTTGTTAGAATTCGCGGCTTAGGGAGATTTTTTTTTTAACTTCCACGAACTCCGCTGGATTCCTCTCGCGGTCTCACACCGAATCATGATCATGGTAAAGTAAAATTTAACCAATAAAATAAGCACAAAAATTTACCTCCAAAGAATGCAAATGTTGATATATAAGCGAAGCATGGGAAATTATCGGCAATTCATCAGAACCCGCTCTAACACCAACAGCAGCAACATTTACTCCGATTTCATCGTTAACCTTTTCCTCGGCCAAAACTCCAACCTTGGGAGCAGGCTCGGGCTTCCGTTTCCTGGTTTTTCCAGGAGCTGGATTGAGATTCGATGCCTTGTTTGTGAGGTCCCCCAGCACGGGTCGCTTCTCTGTCTCTTTGGGATGCTCTTGTGTCGATTCATATCCTCGTTTACGAGACTCTGGTCTTCTATCGCATAACTGGTTTTCCCTGTCAGCCATGGAAGCTTGCCCCAACATCTAGGGCTTCACTAATTTATTTTTTTGAATGGATTGTTGCCGCCATTACTTACTTGGATTTCGAACAAAAAAATTAAAAAGTAAACTGAAAATATGACAAGTTACCTATATTTAAAGATAAATTATTAATTTAAGAATATAAATCAATTCATGACGAATATATTTAATTATAGTACCGAGTATTAAAAAAATATAATTATAAGTATTTAAATAATTATTTTAAAATATTGATATAACGAATTTATTTAATTATTATATAAAAAATTTATATCATTAGATGATATGATCGGTTGCAGTATTTAAAAGAAGTTGAATAATAATTAAATGTAATTTACTTTTTTTAAATTAATTTAGTTAGATTGAAAACTGAACTATATATTTTGGATTATCAATGTCACTCAGACGTTGACTAACAAATAAGTGCGGAAATAAGTTACATTGACAGATGATAACAAATTAAATAATGACTTGATTATATAAACCGAAAATGAAGAGTATACATTTTTGTTTCTGGATGTTCGAAGAACTCAAGCTCATACGTGAGTCACATCTTGTTCCTTATTGAAGGCTCATATTAAAAAGCTTTCGATAGTGCAAGTAATTTGCAAAATCTCAGTTCAGTTTGTACTTAAACATTGTCAACTGAAAGTCTCTCGATTTTTCCATTTGAAAATAAATATACAAACTTCTTAAACTAAAATTGAAATAAATATACAAGAAAGAAGAATTAGGCATTGTCTTGGTTAGTCGAGCTTCCATCTAAATTATGCATTTAAATCTTTAAATACGGAACCTAGTATTCTTATACCCATCACTGTTGCACAGCCTGCACAATGTCAACCGCCCATTCCGTTAATTGAGTGAGATTGCTGAGCGTAAGGGTGTGTTTTGTCATGGTCATTGGGTGCTAGAAGATTAACCTACATGCATGCTGAAACGGGTCAAATTTTCTGGAAAAGAATGGGAACATAGTGCGTCGCATTTGGAATAAGTAACAGATGAGAAAACAACATGCACAGAACTAACCTTGAAGATTTCTGAATTTGAGCTTGGACGTACATAAGCAGCCAAAATACTCATGTTAAAATCCTGCAATCAACAGCAAGAAACTGGTTGTTGAGGTATGAGATGAAACTTTTTAAGCCATGAAATGCATCAAGAAGGAAAACCTGTGCATTGCACAGCGTAACACGTTGCGAATTCCGAAGAACTGACTGTCATATCACCAAAAAGGTAACTTAAGGAATCTTAGTAGTTTTGGAATGATTACCACAAGCTAGGTAAACACAAAATCATCTTGTTGTTGCACAGAAAAAACAAATGTCATGCCAGCATAAACTTTTGACTTATAATATCCATAACTCCGCAGTACACAAGCAAGCACAAAGGAAATTGTTGTGCATACTTGAACTATCTTGATAATTAGTTGGAACTATCACGAGGAGAAACATATCTACTGAGATCAATCATGCCTTTGGGTATTAATTTAAGTGTTCGCATTGTATTCCAAACTTTATGAAGCTAAGGAATCCGAAGCATTTAACTTGATCTTGAACTTGAGAATATATGACCTGACTTTGATCAAGTAAGGAGACAGCCTAAAAAGACACACACACACATACACAAAGGGGTCGGAACAAGAGAGTAGAATTACCCTGAAAGGATCGCCTCTCAAAGATTGCACAAACATCGATGTCCCTGCCCCTTTACCCTGAAGAAAATAACAAATAACTTTTATCATTTATTCATGATGGAGGTGGTGGTGTAATGCGATAAAACCTTAGAAACACTAAAGAAATGATAATAAAATCATCAGATAGTAAATATGCCACATACTCCATGTAATTGAAGTATGAAGCATGCAACTACCACTTTTCATACCTCTAATGATATATCCCTGAGCCGCCTCCCTGTCTGAGCACAACAAACCCGAACCACATGTTCATCGCAACTTCCACTTATTACATAATCTCTTCCATTCATGTAGTAAGATCGAGTGTAGTTTTGAGAACTTCCTGTAGAAGCTATACCAAAATCCAGATGAAGCCTCCCATCAACAGCTAGCAGCTGCTTTACCTAGCAATAGAATACAACACTTATAATTAACTTGTAGCAGAATTGTAGGTCACAAAGTGTTCTAATACTGATTGTGGCTGTGAATAAATGCTTCTGAACTTTCTTTAAGATAACCAAGGAATAAACAGGTGACATTTCCACTTCAAACTTCAAGTAGCATTTTATCTTCAAATTGCAATAACTGGCCAACTTATTTGATTCTCATGCTGTTGTTTGTACATTGAATCCATATTCTCAATGCAGTTGAGCTTCAGTTACTCAAATCTCATTCCATACCGAACCAGCATTTGTGTCAAACAACGATAAAGGCCTTCTAATAGTGCCATAAAGTATCTGTCAATCAAATAGGAATTCATGAGGGGCACCTAAACTCAAAGCCACTCCACTTAATCCAATCAAAAGAACATTTGACTAAACAAATCTCCAAAATTCAGACCCTCCAGTTTAGACATTTCATTACTAAATAATCTCCGCAGCACTCTGCACATTCCACCACTCTAACTATAGAATGAAACTAAATAATTCTAGACATAAAAAATCATTACCGACTAGCAAATACAAACAGATAACATCATACTGCAAAATATAGGCCTAAGGTAGCAGCTCCATCTCTATTCTCTCTGACCATATGCATCTGAAAGACAATAATCATTTCAATTACTAGTTCTGATGCTATATTCTGTGTGACAAGAAACTTAGAAGCATGGAGACACTTTTCCTTTCAATGTTTTCTTTATCCAAACCCCCAAATCTTGGAAACACGTACATAATATGCCCTTTAGAGTTTTACTTGTTTGCTATCAGACAATATCTTCCAATCCATTCACGCAGAACCAGTTGCTGCTTTAGATACCAATATATCTAATGGCTTTAAATAGCGACAGCAAAATGGATTCAATTACATTGTCTCTACAATACTGTATGCGAAATACGTAGTTAACAAGCATGCAACATTAGTCTTCCACCACCTAACGGGAAAAAAGTTACCTCATTGTCAACAGCCGAAACTAGTAGATAATGATCATCTGGAGAGAAGCAGACCATTACATTCCCCCGAGAACTTGAAGCAGTGTAACAAGGTTGATTTGGTCTCTGTCTCAAATCCCACATCTTAACGTCCTGATCAAAAGACGAAGTGGCAAATAGATATGGGGAATGATTTGAAAACTTGACAACATTAATATGCTCTCGATGCATATCAGCAAAAATCTGTATACGCCTTCCGCTGCTAATATCATATAAAGCAACATGTTTTGAGTATCCACTAGCAAGAAACAATTCATCTGTTGAGTTGATATTAACAGATGTCAACTGGTCAAACTCATCAAATATGACACAACCACGACTGTCATGAATGCCTCCACTTGTGATGGCCATCCTTTGTACGTCGTACAATCTCAACGAACCGTTATCAGAACCAGCAATTAGCTGACATGTAAAGATTCATTTTTTTAGGTGAGGAGACAATAAGGACGCTCAAGTATGAAACTCAAATTGAAGCCAGCAATAATTTACGTCATGCAAGTTAAGGAATGAGTATCACCAAATGAGGACCTCTTGTAGATTATAGTACGAATTTTCACAAAGTCCAAGCACGTGATGAATCTCTTCAAATAGTCAAAAAACACGAATCCATAATTGGCTTACAGACCATGAGAAACAACAGCGATTTATCACAGTGGGAACTTTGGTGAAGCAAAACAAATGTAACCTCATCAGCCTCCTCTAACTAACTGCTTCCTAATAGTTTCAGATATAGAAAAATTATAGTATATTACATTTGATATTGGTTAAAAGATGCAATATATTGAAGATTAAATTACAATACATCCATGAGTATGAAAAGGGCCATATGATTAACCAGAGAATCGGAAGACTTTAGAAATAATATTTTGGAGGAGCAGATCTATTTTAAACTAATGTTAGCGACTGTAGCTGCAGAATGCTGAGAAGATAATGAATGACAGTCTTGGATAATGTTTTGTAGATGCCAAATGGCACTTTCAATGCCGAAAAAAATATGTTTGAAAGCAGATAAGGACAGTGACATACCTTAGAAGGATAATTTTTTAGCCAACATATTCCCAAGACACTATTCATAGCTCCAAGTGATGGAATGTAACTGACAATCTTCTCACTTTCATGGTTTATAACAACAACTTCACCATCTAGGGTTCCAACAGCCATAAGGCTTGAGTCTGATGGATGGTACTCGAATTGCCTAGGACGAAAGTTTCTCCTTTCATCTCTGAATACACTGCCTGTAATGGAGAGTGGATGTAAGCTAGGCCATTCCGAAGATCCCATTTTAGCAGCTGATAAACACCTGGAATAGAAATACTGAGATTTTCCATATGATGAAGAAAACTTTTTTTTCGAGGCATGCGTACAAGGGAAATTTGCTCCGATCTCACGATTCCTCAACACACTAACAACACTTTCTTTATAATTTCGGTTGTACGGTAGGTATTCAAAGTGAAGTGTGAAGACGCTATGGGCTTTTTCCCTGTCTACCTTTCCAATCGGTAAATTATCAAGAACTTTCAGGTTTGGTAATGAAGCTATCATGTATTCTCTATAATGTTTCTCATAACATATTGGAGATGCATGACGAGAAACATATTTCTTTGGCAAAATACATGACATGTTTCTAAAGTTGACCGATCGATCAGATAACAGATCTTCATTCATGCATGTCCTGTGTGCCAAAGGAGATCTGCTATGACAAAACAAAAACGCATTATGATTCTTTAAATATTCCCCTTTTTTAAACAAATACTGAAATAATTTAAGTGCTTGAAAATTTTACATTATTTGGTGGAGATCACAAGGGTCAACAGAATATCCAATTTTAATCATGATTCTTATAATACCAAGCGAGTCTTTGGAAGAGAATCAAACGGATCTATATTTGCAGTAAAATAAGATATTTTGAATTTGTCCCACCCCACCCCCCCCCCCCCACGCACCACAAATTAAAAAAGAAAGGAAACGAAAATGAGGTAAAATTACAAAAGGTATGTCCATTACTTAAGCAACACTTGAAAGTTTTCAGTACCTCACTGTGCATATCTACCAGATCATCCCACCCAAAAGGTCTATTGGGCAAGAGTTCCATAAAACCAAATTCCTGAGGATGACCTGAAAAATCCACTTCACTGTCATCTGAAGAATCTTCATTCATGTTCCCTGTGTCCTGAATTATATAATCATCATCATCACTTATAGCTTCATCTCTGATATTTGATTGTAAATGTGGAAAAACTTCACCGCTAGGCAGAGGCAAGTTCATGTGAAGGGCAAAGTCCATGAAACTTGAACAAATGTCATCATTGTTTTCATTTCCTAATGATGCATGAGAGCCCTTCGTGTCACTATAGGGGACACAGTTTTGAAATCGAAGTTCAGCTAGGGAAGGAAGTTTGGCTAATGCTGCAGTAGTTGTCCACAGGTTTGCGATTCTTGTCTCACACAATGAAAGAAACCTTAAATTTGGCATACAGGAAAAACAATCTTCTCGAAAACTAGTAAGTGAAGCACTGAAATCCAGGTTAAGCGTGCACATCCGCGTAAAGTTTCCAACCATATTGAGTTTTCTGAAATGGGATGATCTTAGGTTTAGGACTTGGCAAGCTAAGCCTCGCTGAGAAAGATACCTGGGAATAAAATTTTATCATAGTGAATGCAGATAACTGGAGCAACGAACCCATTTATTTAGCGGATAAAAAGACATCTACATGGAACAAAAGAGTGTGCTCTTAGTCTCTGATTTATGTGGGTGTAATGGAGACAGTCTACAACATGGGTGAAAATGAAATGCAGCACATGTAAGATAAAACCACACCAATGAAAAATATAGATTTCCTCAAATAGAGAATAATGCAATTTTATATTTGTCACATCAAAAGTAATTAAAAGAAATACTGATATGCCAAAAATCTGTAGCAGGCTCACAACGTAAACTACATACTTCAAAATACAACACTCAAGCAACTTTGCAAGGTCACGAGAATGAGATGTGCTCTTAAAACAATCGCCTCAAATAGAAACTAGAGTTAATGACAAAAGGAACATCAACCATACATCATACAAAAGATGGAGCTCATTGCATGGATTGATAAGACACCTACAGATTCTTAATCGGAAAGTGGTCCGGCCAGCTCCATTTTGGAGGAAAAATAACAAGTCTATAAAGTTTGCTTTGGATCAAGTTTTAGCATTTTTGTTTCTAAGCTAACAGAAAGATAGTCCATGCCTTGTCTCAATTTGTAGTCGCACAATTCCTAGGGTAACTCCATTCGGCCTTAGTAGACGAGAGAAGGCAGAAGTGAATTCTTCATAGCATGAAAGTTGTATTGATATTAAGTAGAAGAATAACCGGGAAGTAGTATAAAGAAACCACCACTTACAGCAAGAAATCTTTTCCAAATGATGAATCATGGATATCGACAAATCGAAGCTTTTTGTTGACAGCATGCAGCAATGGATAGACATATTCACCATTCAGTACACATGAAGGACTATTTACAAAGTCAACTACATCAATCTCAGAAGAATCGATATCTGTTAATAGGTCAAGAAATGGGTAGAAATCGACATCCTTCAAGTCATCTATTGAAACCATGAGGCTTGATACCTCATGGCGGGCTTTCTTGATCTTGGCCTGCATTAGAAAGATATCATGACTGATCAGAATTAGTCTTTGACTGTCAATAATAGGAAAAATGAATAGCCACGGAGTCCAGAAAATACAAAAAGTGAAGTATGGTCCATAATGATTAATTTTTCTAATTACATGACTCTAGTAATACATTTATAAGAGCATACACAACAGAACATATATCTTTCTATAGACAAGAAGTTCCATTATCATATGCATGCATTGATGTTATAAGAGGTTGCAGTAGTCGTGTTAGGAAGCTTTCAGAAAATCCACATAATGAATGAAATAACTCCCTTCAGTCAAATTTATCTTATACAAGGCAATAAAAAGCCTATAAAAGCAAAACATTCCTTTTAGTTTTGGAAGCATTTCTGAATTTCCCATCTCATTTTCTCCAGATCCCTCTAATTAATCAACAGACACAAGAAGCATAATTTTGTGTAGCTAAATTCCGTTCAAAGAAAAGTAAAAGGCGACTTTGAAAATCTTCCTGAACTTTGACATTAGCACATTTTGCAGCTAATGAGCGGCTGTAAAAACTCGATTCACTTGAAGCTTTTAAATACGCTAAATCTCCATCATTCAACATGAGACAGACAGATAATATGGCATGGTGAGACTGCCACTGTTTATGAAATCCCACTCTTCCACAAAGAAGCTCCCGTGCAAAAAGAGTGGTATTTGAAGGGATTTTCCGTGACAAACTAACATCCACAGGAATGTAGACATCAAATAAAAACACAATGGTGTACCAAAAAAATAATAAACCGCAGTTATATAAGACCTTGAATAGCGCTGCCACGACTGACTTGTTCGGCGGAATTTCTAGCCTCTTGCAAGCATCGAAGTACCTGAAAATGGTGCCAAGATACGAACTTTAAAGCTCAATCATGGAATAAAAAAACAGTAGAAGCACCGACAGCATTTTGTTTTTCCCGGACGATAAATTGCTCAATCGCAGTCTTTTATGTATGCACAACAAATCAGGAAACAAATACGAATTTCATAGCCTGTAGATTAATCAACTCAAGTTGCAATTTTGGGAAAACCACTACCTTTTCTCCAAGGTGCCAATATCTGTAGCCATGGCGATGTTCGAGAAATTATTGAAACGAAAACGCTCTTGCGATCATTATTACTCAGACAAAGTCCTAAATGGTTTCTGGGCGATTCTTGTATTTTGGTTCTTCAATTGGTGTGAATGACAATTTTTAATGAAATTCCCATTTACCCCCTTGTGTTATTATTGATATGGCCTTTAAGTCCTATAACTATCCTAAAGTATAATTTATAATACATAATAAAAAAAAATACTCTTGTAAGATTACAAATGAATCAAATATCGATATTTGTAACTAAGAATGTATTGCGGCTCCCATCGAATCACTACACAAAAAAAAAAAAAAAACGATTAGATTAACGATGGTTATAAAATATACCGTCGATATAAAAACGACGGTTTTTAATAAAATCGTCCCTAAACGTAACAACTGTTTATCATATAATCGTTGTAATTATTGTGATTGTTCGAACAAACCCGTTGCCAAAAACAACATTTATATTGAAGTCCGTCGCGCAATGAGTGTTTTACCCGCCATGTGCGACGGTATAATACAAGACCGTCGAATATGATGTTTGTAGACGATCGCTAGTAGCGACGGTTTTATACTACCGTCGCCTCTCTTCTCTGGTAGTAGCGAAACTGTATCGATTTTTTCGCAGTTTCGGTATTTTTACTTTGTGCGAACACTTTTTCGGTGATTTAGAGATTTGGGTATGTTGTAATTGAAACCTAGACTATTTTTGAGCCAAGCCCCGCCGTTGTTCCCAACCATTTCCGGTCTGTTGCCGCCGTATTTCGAGCTGTTCCGGTGCGCACGACCACTGTTTGAAATCCCGGATCGATTTTGCTTCGGTCTTGTACATTTTAGCTCAATTTCCAGCTCAATATTACGAGTGTTACAGGCTGCCTCGTGGGTAAAGTTTTTTCCTCTTCCAGTTAATAATTTCGATTATGATTTACGCGGAATCTTTGGGATAGTTGGCTGTTTGTGTTATTCGGATCTGTGTTTTGGGATAGTCAAAGTACAGTGGAAGTTTTTTTAATTTTTTTAAAAATTGAGAACTTATACCTTTTAAATGTTTCAAAATTTCCCAAAAATATATAATTATTGAAGTAGGAGACCCGGCATCCCGCAATGAGCTAATATCGTGAAAAAGTTGAATTGAAGTGAAAGCATGTCTTACGTTTTTGTATTTAGAATCGAGTTAATAGTATTTAGCTAAAAAATGTTTACATGCATGAGAATATAAAGCATGCATATAACTTGGTGTGAAACAACCAAAGATTTGGTGTTATCTTACTATTTTATAATATTTCTCTCTTGCTCGATTGATGATTAGGTGTGTGGAAATGTCAATGAATGCAGTAGAGGAAGAACCAAAGAAAAAATCTGAACCTAAATTAGTGAAGCTGGAGAGATCATTCAAACTGGTATTCTTTCTTGCTCTGTAACTGAGGGGCGTCTTGTACATGGCTGGGATGAGGTATCACTTGTGGAATATGATTTACTTACAAAATAACTTTATGAAAGCTACCAAAACTGAGAATTTTATAGATTTGTATTTTTCAATTGAGACATCCGATATTTGAATTCATTTCTTTCCTGCGTGGTAGATTCTTGCCGTAATCCAAAAGTGCACCATAGTTGCCGTCAAAGGTTTATTTGCGCTACTGGTGTGTAGTATGTGCGACATTATAGAAGTTAACAATTTATTATATACAGGCTGAACAGTGGGTCAATAACATGAGTGCATCCTCAGTAAATGATAAATCTGCTGCGGTGGAATTGGAAGGGCGGCCTGCTAGGTAAGTACACATCATCACAGTGAAGTTTATAGTATAGCCTGGTGAATTTTATAAGTGTAGAACAACAGCTTTAAAATTTTTTAGGCTTGGTATTGGCGCGACAGTTCCCAGAGAGTCCAAACCTATGCTATCAAATGATCCTGTTGAAAGAAAATTGCTTGCCAAGTTAAATGCCAACAAAAGAAAAGTCATTGAGAGAGTTGATACGGGGCCGTCTACAAGAAATAGAGATTTGGATGAAGAAAGTGAGGAAGATGAGTCAGAGAGTAAAACCAAGATGTTTGGGAAAAAGAGACCCGTGAGTTTAACGTCAACTGTTACGGCAAAAAGGAAGCATGTGCAGGCATAGTTGAGAACTTGTGTAAGGTAGCAAACTAGCACGGGTTCCCGAAACTTCGGGTAGTTTGATGATGATTAATAAATTATAATACGACTTGATTCAATTGAAAAGTTTAATGAATGTGAAAACCTATTTGGAATTGAAGTCTGATTCAGAAATAATTATTCTCTGATGTCTCGAGGTTAGGAACATTTAACTTTTTTTTATTTAAGATGATGAAATCTGCAGTTGTTACTCATCGATATATATTGAACAAAACTCTGGGTTAACGTGGTGGCCTGTAATTAAGTTATGTAAGTAAATTACACTAGATAAAACATGTATCACATGTTCGATCTAGAAGATGTTAGCACGATGAATCAAATTTATAATCAAATGGTCGAGCGTTTTATATATGGGAATAGTCCATCCTCCTGACCCGGGCACTATCCACGGCTCGGCTCCATGGCCCGGGACATCCCGGACATTATCCATGACCTATGATATTCCCGAGGTATCATATATTTTGCCGAGGAGATGATCACGTGTCCATTTCCTATTTTAGATTATTGATTTTCTTGTTTAGGGACTCTTACTGATTCAAGTACAAATTAAATTGTTTCTTTGTTTACTCCTTTTTTTGGATCATGAAAATATGAACAAGTGAATTGCTGACTTTTTACACATGTTAGCAGGATATGGGAAAATGCCGGAATATGAAAATATATTTACTGATTTTGTTCTTGGTCTGGTGCAAAACAAACACAAACAGAGACCTCCTGCAGCGTAGCATCGTGGAAACAAGTAAATCTTTGTACATCCTTTTTTAGCAGGTGTTACTTGAGACTTTTGCTTACAACCGGGTGTGCTAGTGTAATGTGACAAAAATCTGAGTGCACAACACCCTGTATAGGCAGTAATTTTCTAGTTTGCACTGACTGGACTTTAGCTAGTTATGGAATCAGTGCTCGGTGGTCATTGGTTGAATGAGGCGCAGACAAGTTGATTTTGAATCTGTTGAGTTAAAGTTATATCGAAACCTTATTAGCCCGCCAAACGGGCCGGGGATCACCGTATCCTTGTTATTCAGTCTTTGGATTTTCACCCGAAAGTACTCCAAAATCAAAATGCAATTCAAAAGTTAATTTAAATTCCAAAAACTCAAAAGACAATAAAAATAAAAAGAATCCCACGCATGCATCAACTCAAATTTAGAGCTTTTGCATTAACAAATATGGTGACATTCAATTCGTCAGACCCCCAATGTCTAGTTGGTCGGCCAACTACCGTAACCACTGTCAAGTCCACCAAGCCCCGAACCTCTACTATTAATAACGCCAGTAGCATATGGAAGCATCGAAGCGGCAGCGGAACTCGGTCCGCTCGAAAATATAGCCACGGGGTTTAGTATATCCTGGAAATTATCATGAGTATTGGGACCTCGACTCCTTGCATTTGTATCATTACTAGTAGCTATTTGAATTGATTCGTTGATCCCGAGGTGGGGATTGAAACAAGGGGAAACATTACCAAGTCCATGTGACCACACATCAAAAGAGGGTGCACCATGAATACTTGATCCAACCATAACAGGATAACCCTTGAGAGACTCGTTTTTCTGTATCAAGGAGTCATAGTAATCAAACGAATGCTGGGAATTCGCATGCATATGGATTCCCTTGTGCACCATGTCTTCAAATTTTTTCTTGAGGTCCAACATGGCTTCCTTCAAGATTGAAAGTTGGGTGTAGTTGAGTCCATCAACGCAAGGAGGAAACTGGGGAGCCATATGGCCTGCTGTTTTCGTGATCTTATCAAGCTCTTCCCCGCGGTTTCTTTCTGCTTTCAGCATGCTTTCAACTTGGACCAGCTCCAAGTTTCGTTCACGGATAGCAGAGTTACGGTGAGACTCGACGACAAGCTCATGATTTGCGGCAGTGTTATTATTTTGCCGAGGAGATGTCCCGTTGAGAAACTTGTTGACAACGTTTTCTACGTTCGGGTGGCCGAAACTATAAACCTTCTCCGCAGGTGAGAAGATGATTATGGCGGCTTCCACCCCGCATAGAACGCAGAGTTCGCTAGCTTTCTTGAACAGACCTACACGACGTTTCGAGAAAGTAACCTGCAAATTACTTTGGTTCTCCATCTTCGCCATTCTCACCTTCCTACGGCCATTGCTTTTTCTTGGTGGTGCTTGGCTTGATGAACTCATGAATATATTTTTGTTTGTGAAAAAATGAGGAAAATCAATGTAAAAGTTGCTCTTTTTGTCTTCAAGAAGAATAGGGTATTTATAGGAAGTGTGTATTTATGGTTTAAGGATCTTGTCTTCTTTCTTGGCATTGGTACGTTGGTGCAATTAATTCAATGGATTGAGAGTATAACATTTGAAACATTTTGTTTTTACATAGATATTAAGTTTGTTTCACAATACAATCTTCGTATTAGTGTCTTGTTCCTAGAAAATCTACACAAGTAAATGATATGCATTAGTAAAATAAGTTTTAACATAAATGAAACAACCGACTTGCAATCTCAAAGTTCTAAATTTAAAATTTTGTAACATCTTATACACGCACAAATTCAAAATGTGCGAGCAAATATGCCAAGAAAATTAATTAATAAAGGTGTAGTATGTACATAGCATGATTCTCCCTTTCATATTCATTCAAGAATCACATGTATATGTTATCTCCCAAAGTAGAAACAATATAGCAAAATATTTTATTGGTTTGATTGTACAACAAAAAGGAGATTTTAAATGATGCATTTCATTTAATCATTCTCTCAAAATGACAATTTATTTATCTCCAATCAAACGACGATATGCTAAACTGTTCAGAAAATGCAGGACTTCATGTTGTGAAAGCGAGAAAATTTTAGAAACACAGCGCCATGGAGTGCACCTAAACATAGAGCTGGGGAGACGAGGCATGAGACTGCGTTGTAAAATGGTAGCCGGCACACGCTGTGTTTTTTATGAAAATCGTTTTTTTAAACTGATTATCGGATCACTTTTTTTAGAAGGCGCAAACATTCTCTAAAAATGATAAATTAAATTTAACTTTATTCTCGAGATTCATCCGTATATTATGTTCCATACAATGGGTTACTCTCTGGAAATACATGTTTCCAGTTAGTTTTTTCGGAGGTATATGTATGTTTCATATAGAAATATTATTTTTGTTATTGGGATTTAGAAATCAGTGTAACTTGGAATTTTAAATCATTTTCTGTTCTTTAGTAAGAACGTCGTCTTTCTTGTCACCAAAAAGAATCTCCATGGAACCTTATTACTAATTCAAATAGATCATTTAGATACAAACTGCGTCGAAGAAGTTCAAAAAACAATTCTCGTTTTCATCTAACAGTAAAATAAAGTGAGTTTGGAGCTCCTTTTAGAAAGTTCCATACATTAAAAGAATTCTAGGCAATATATACAAAGAATCTTTTCAATTGTTTCAATCCCCTCTTGCCAGTTAAGAAAACCAATATATCACCATCTTCTGCCGAGTGTGTCATGTGGATTTGAAGAGCAGTAACCAACGCAGCATCCAAATAATCAGCTTCAGGTGCCTTAGTAAAGCGTAGTTCAACATGAAATCTCCTTCCACGTATTTTAAAAATTGGAGCAAGAGTCGAAAGAATTGCTGAACTTCTCCGCATCAAGTGTGGCACTAGAAATAAGCAACTTGAAGTTAGGGAGAGACCGAGCGATATCCTTAACTAAGCCAAAGAGGAAATCTGTCGAGACTGTTCTTTCGTGGGCTTCATCCACCATCACCACACTGTAACTTGCAAGTTCAGGATCACCAAGAAATTCACCCAATAACATTCCATCTGTCATGTATTTTAGGATTGTGTTTTTGGCATCCCATTTCATGAGAAACTCGGGAAGCGACATTCATTGCAGAAACACGGCTTGGCTGGGTACATCCAATTTTTCCATGCTTGCTGGCCTGTATCCTGCCTCATGGAGGAATTGTGCTATCTGTGCAGTTTTTCCTGAACCGATCTCCCCAACAATCACAAGAATCTGATGATCATGAATAGCTTGGAGCAACTTCTCCCTATAGGGATAAATTGGTAGAGCTTTTCTGTCATTTTGAAGTTTTTCAAAAGCTGATTTTGCAGAGATGCCTCCGCTAATTCACGAGATCCTTCCTCAACATTCACACCCTCCATAACTGATGCTTTTACGAAATCTATTTTTGGTTTTCAAAAGACAATCACTGTGAGAAAACAGGGGACAACCGTGTTTTCTTTTATGTTGCGGCTTTTTTAATGCCATAACATGTTATTCCAAGGGATTTGATGTGGCTGGTGGAGCAACAGTGAGGATATTTAGTATTTGAGTCGATTTGTGTAGGAGTCCCCAGATATCTATATATATTATACTAGTTTAATACATTTGTCGGGAAGATGTCCGGTTCAGCTAGGGATGGCAATGGACCGGGACGGGGGCGGGTTTGCCATCCCTATCCCCAGGGGCGGATTTAGTGTAGGGCGAACGGGGGTCACGGCCCCCCTAAAAAATTTAAAAAAAAATTTTAGTATATATTAATTTTTTTTAAACTAAATATATAAACAGATATATATATACATGGCCCCCCCAAAATGAATGATACGTCCATGTATCTCAGTGGCTAAAGTCAATTATAACGTTTGCACCATCCGATTTCGAAACCTGATCCCTCTTTTTTTTCTTTTTTTGGCTTAGCGACGGTTGTGACGGAAACCGTCGCAAAATCCGCGACGATTTCTTATAACCGTCGCCATATAGCGACGGTTGTTGAGAAAACCGTCGTAAAATAAACTAAGCGGCCCCCCCAGTGTCGAAATCCTAGATCCGCTCCTGCCCATCCCTATCCCCGAATTCCATCCCCACCCCCTCCCCGTCCCCATCCCCGCTTTTTCGGGTTCGGGGAACTTCGGGGATCAACATCTCATCCCCGTCCTCATCTCCGTTTCAAAAATATTAATATGGCAAGACGACGATGATGGATTCGAAGATTTTCTCAAACCAAAATTTATTATTATCTATTATTATTAGAGATAATATTAATATTAATAACAATATCAATATTAATAATAATAATATTATTAATATTTTACAAAACAATATTATTATTATATTATTAATACTAATAATACTATTATTTTATTATTGAAATTATTTTCGGGGCGGGTTCGGGGATTTCGGGGATGGGGATAATAATCTCATACCCGCCTCGAACTACATCGGGGATTTAAAAAAATCCCCGAACCCGAAACCAAAACCGAAAAAATCGGGGATCTCCATCCCCGTTTCGGGTTTTCCCCGCGGGGCCCCAAACCCGTGGGGAAAATTGCCATCCCTATGTGCAGCTGTATTGTGAAGTTTTTAATCTTTTTATGTTGTTTTGGATTGTTTATGATATGTTGCTCAGAAAAGGGGTTCATCTTCTCCTCTGTGGTAGGATTCCTACATCGCTGCATTGCCACAGCAAACCATTTCTCTTGATTTACACAACCTTCCATGTCATATGCTTCAGGGATTCTATATGCATTGGTGTCATCAGATGCTTCTGTCCGCTTTTTAACAGAGAGGGCAACGAAGCTTTCTTGACAACACGATCACGTACTGGACAACTATGGGTTGCGAGTAACTTAACAGAGACATCAATTTGTCAGAAACCCAACTAGTTAAATCACCCATCCCAAAATATAACGGTGAAATATAAAGAAATAAATAATTTTCCTAAACTTTTGGAGTAAATCTTTGATTTGTTTCTTCTATCATTAGGATAATATTACCCAACTTTTGTAAAATATATTCATACTTAAAAATACAATTTTTTTTAAAAAAAAATTGCTGAAATCTATAAATTATTGTTACATAGAATTATTGAAAAAGTTGAAAACTTTACATAGATATACTACAATGGGAGGTTGAATTATCACATTTTAAATTTAATAATGATTATAATTCGACGACGTCAGTACACTTTAATTTTCTTTATGTCAAATAATATTTATGTGATTTTTAGATATTATAATATTAGTAAAAAATAAAATTCACATTATTTTTATAATAGTTTTTATGTTAGAGGTTATATAATTATTAAAAAAATCAAAAATATAGATAAAAATAATGAATTGTTAATAAAAATAAAGATTGTTTTTAGGCCAATCTAAAATTGCTTGGTGACCATATATAGTTAATTGTGTTCTTGTATTATATAATAATAATATAGATAATAATGTCACCATTTTTGAAATGTCACGTATTATATAATTTTGTGATTTTTTAATTATGAATTTCGGATTATAATTATAAATTTCCTTTACAATTAGGCCGATAGACTCTTATTATGTATAGTATTAGTATAATAGTGTAATATGTAGATGCCAATGAAAAAGTCAATCCAAGCACCAACCCGGGAATTTCTTATGTATAGTTTATTAATGACTTGATTAGTCAGTAAAATTCATGATTTTTCAATTTCTTATTTTTCCGATTTCTAATTTAAATAATCCCAACACATATGTTTCTTGATTTGTCTGATTTTAATTTTGGTATTTCAAAAGACTAATATTGTGCATCCAAAATCTTTCAAAACAAAGATTCTTCATTCTCTTTAAACCCTTTGATTTTCGAGCACCAAACATCACCATGAATATGATGAATTTGTAAATCAAAAGGCAACATTTCTTCCTTGCAAACATTCCCATAAGTTACTCTTTTTTATAATTTAATTTACAATACTGATGCTTCATTGATCCAAGGCAAATTTATATTTTAAATTCTTATACATATATTCAAAATATCGAAATTAAAATATACTATATTTGTTTTAACGAATGTCTTTTGAAAACATGTCTTTCCCCATATATTAATTTGATTTAAAGTAGCCAACTTTAATCTACGATATGATGCTAGAAATAGAGTATGGATTGGAAACTAAGATCCAAGAAAATAAGGCCAAGACTCAGACACCAACAGTAATATGCTAGAGTGTTAATATGTATGTTTATCATAAGCATAGACATGACACGACTTATTTGCTTTGAACAAGTATGGTTTACTACCAGCATGAAAGCTAAACCAAAGGCCATTAAACCACCTTCTAACTTCAGATGAGTCCCCTGTTGTTTTGCCCTCCAAGTCTACATGGTGGAGAAAAATTCCGAATCCTAGGATTGAGTCGATCACGGGGCCCAGTACGGGTACCAGCCCCAAGGACGGGCCAAATATCGTGTGGACCGCCTATCATACGAGGTACCTGAGGGACAAAGAATGGGTTTGGATGCCTAACTGCTGCTCTGATCCCCCTCCTTTCCTCGACATTCCTGCGCTTCTCCTTCTCCCAAGTCACGGCAAACGCCTTTTTCCAACTAGCATATCCCTGACCCTCGGTTCTCTCATTTGGAAATTGTTCATTAAACTTTGACTTCCACAAGTCATTGCTTGATGCCAAATATCGCAGTTCCGAGCACACACAGCTTGTCTTAGCTACATCAACACCAGGCAGCAACTCCAGGATTTTCATTTTTAGATCAGTAGGCAGTCTTGTAAAGCAGGGAGGTAGTTTTAAACCATTTTTCTCGCATAAACCGATCAATAATGGTAATGCAAGATTATCTTTCACTTCTCTCCAAAACTTAAACAACTCTTTCTCAGGTGATGTACTCGAAACACCTCCATCGAATCCTTTGATATTTTCGGTCAAACCACAATTCGCCCAGACAACATTCAAAAGTGGCACTAGTTCATCCTCATTCACTTTCAAAAAGTGCGTACTGTGTCCCCTTGATTCATTCTCTAACGATCCATAAACAGTCATGAACTTCCCTAAGCTGTGAAATTTCAAGACAATATTGTCAATTCCACCACCCCGGGCTACAATGTCTGGCAAAGTGTATGACACTGACGGCATAAAACCACCTGAAGGCCAATTATTCTTAAACTGAAAATTATCAATTTGCTTATTTGAATTTCGATCAAATCCCACAAAACCAGATTCTGAAAATACCGCATGAATTGCCACTAAAGTCAACTTGTGATCACGTCCACAATCATCTTTCAACTCGTCCATGAATACTTTCCTCAAATACCCAGGTACAGAAAAGGAATCCTCGACCGCGTCTGCTGAAAAGCCATCACTAACATTGTAATTGTCATCACAACCATCATCTAACTCCATGTAACCCCCCGCAGATTCCTCCAACTGGGTTGCCGTATCTAGTGTTTCCGTATTCAACCCATCAGACTCCGAAATATTGGGTTCGCTGAGGCTATCACCGGCATCCAAATCTTGAGAAGCTTCAGATTCCAGGGAGGGATGGATATTTTCGGGGTTCGAATCATTAGCAACTTCTTGCTCCGAAACAGGTGGATAATTCTGCACTAAATCAGGGTCGAAAGTAAAGAATATAAGATCTCCAGCGGCGACCCCTAAGAGCTGGAGAGAATCTTCGGCACCCGGCGAGGCGGACCGAAGCTCGTCTTTTCGATTCAGGGAGAGGCGAATCGAAGCGGGAGAGGGGGAATTCGGGAGGTTTTGAGAAAGAATCTGCTTGAGTTGGCGAAGGGTACATGGATTCGGGGCTTCGACTTTTAGGGTTTCTTTGAAATCAATTGATCTGAGCCTGAGTTTCATGGTTTGCAGCTTCAAGAATCTGAAACTTGACGAGCAGGAAATTGAGATCGTTAAAGTCGGTTTGAGGAAGTCGACATTTATCCAAAAATTTACGGGTGAAATTGCTAAAATACAAAAAAAAAAAAAAAAAAAACATTTTTCTAAAATTAATTTGATTCTAAAGATAAAAATAGCATATTTAAAAAAATTGAATGTAGGAAAAATTAACTTAAAATTTAAAATAAAATTATATATTACTAAAAAATCATCAAATCTTTAATGTGAGATGGATCAATCACAAACCTCGATTCAGACCATTATTGGAGTTGTCTAAGTCTGGACTGCAAACCAATGGTCTTCGCCCCGTTTCCGGCAACGTACAAGCGACAATGAGGGCGGATTCGAAAGGAAACGGGTAGAGTTATCGGTTTCTTGCGTGCTAGATTCTTGCCATAATCCAAATATGTCAAAATATCATGCAGTTATTTTGACATACATATATTTTCTCGACTGGAAGTCCAAGATCTTTAATAAGTTTCTTTTGTCGCATAAAAACTCTCTGGCACTGAGTTATCGGAAGGACATAGCTCAGATATTAACTGACACATATCATTGTAATTTCGCTCAGACGTGTTATGCTCTTGTTTCATCTTCAATAACCGAGCTAACACAGACAACAAAGAATGACCGTGTGGATTTCTATCCCAAATTTCTTTCTCAGCAGACTTAATCATTTCGTACAGAGATTTTATAGGACTGTTTGGACTTTGAGGATCATCATTGCCAGAGTCTGTACGGTGATTTTCTTCGGCAAATTCATTTGTTTCATTTTGATTTGTGTCATCGAAATATTGGTTTCCATGTTCAGTATTACAGAAGTATTGATCAGATTGAATCGGGTCAATGAATTCTTGTTGAGTTAATCTGTTTACAAAACAAGTAGATGAAGAAGGAGCCTCCATATTGAAGTTTGGAAACATAGGAAGGACATACTGATCACCGTGAAACTGCCAACAATAATAGTTCGGTACGAAGCCATATCTACCCAAATAAAACTTTATAGTATCGACATCCTCAAAATATTTGTTTCGACACTTCTTACGATTGCATGGACATCGTAATTTTCCATCCAATAAACACTCAGGATGACTTAGTGCAAATGACACAAATGTTTCCACACCAACACAAATGCAAATGACACAAATGTCTCCACACCAACACAAAATTCACTACTTAAGAATCCATTCTCCAACCTACGATACATCCAACTTCTATCTGTGCTACCCATTGAAGCCTACAAGTGTTTAAATAATTAATTTATTTAAAATCTATTCTCAAAAACTATAAAACGAAAAGTTAAATAAGTATCTACAAAAATAACATTAACTTAATTATCTAGTAAAACAAAACTCATGCATGATTTACAAAATAAATAATCTACTACGCTAAAATTCATAAATAAACTACTACGCAAAAATTAAAATTAAATATTAATTTTTTTGTAAAGAAAACGCTTTAAAAATCTGACATCCGCGAAGATATGCAGATCCACGTAACGCTGGAAGATCACACCGACGAGCAAATCTACGAAATTAATACGAAAAAATGTTAGTACAAAGTAAAAAAACCGAAACTGCGAAAAAATTGATAGTGAATTGGTCTATAGGACAACAGAGATAGTCGACGTCGAATCAACATCCACATGAAGAGCGAACAAATTATGTTGAAATCAAATCACTAATCTACAAAGAATGACCAACAGTTATGTAACTTATGTTCGAAGATTGTCCTTAATGCCGATGTAATAACAGAAAATTGGACAAACCGACCCACTGGAGTCTCGGATTAAATCACCATTGCCGAATCGCCTCCTCCTTGGTGCATCTGTCTATGTATGTATTGAGTTTGTAAATGTCAGTTGGTGGTTTAAGACACGAACAACCATGCAATCCATGAGTCTGCTGCCATGAACCATCACAGATAGGAGTTTTTTACTATATTTTAAAATTTTATTATGACACAAAAATTAATTATTCTCACTACAAGAATAAATGCTTATGGTGACATTCATAAATGTCATCATATTAAATATTTAGTGACATTTAAGTTTTAGTGACACCTCCAACAAATGTCATCTATTCCAATGTCGTCTTAAACTTACTGACATTTTTTAATGTCATTATAAGATGTTAATGATAACTTCATACGTATTACTAATTATTCATATAATGACAATTTTAAATGTCAGGAAAACTCATGTTTAAATACATTTATAGATGTATTGTTATTATAGTAATAATGACAAATTTATATGTCAGTTAAAATCATTTATTATGACAACTAAAAGTGTCGTGTATGTTATTTATAGTGACAATAACAAATATGAGAATATTTGGGTTGGATAAATATAGGAGGAGGGAAAATTAGATAAAATAAATGTGAGAATAAAAAAACATATTAGATTAGTTATCCTGACATTTTTAATTGATGTCATTTTTTATATAGAGAGAGACAATTATTTTCCCTCCTCTAATATTTATCTAACCCAAAAATTCTCACACTTATTTATAGTGAATTTTTTAGTTTTTTAATGATTTTTTACGATGTGGGAAAAGTAATTGTTTCCCTCCATATAAAAGATGCCATCAATTAAAAATGTCATTATAACTAATCTAATATGTTTTTTTATTTTATACATTATTAATTTTTTACCAGTATCATTATTAAATATTTGTAACAACATTTAATTAAAAGTGTCTACAAAAAAGTGTCACAATAGCAATTTATTGTTATAGTGTTTGGATTTTTCAACATTAATGATATATATAATATAGTATAGACTCGGTTCATAACCTTAATAATATATATATATATATATGGTACCGATAAAGTGTGGAATCCATATAACTAGTTTTATTATATATATATATATATATATATATATATGATATACTTATATATATATATAAGATTTTGAATTTAAACTGAATATAAAAAATTTATATATTTTTTAAATACTTTTATTTATAATTTTTTTAGGGAAATATTTAAGATAAGTTTTTGCCCACTTTTCCCTATTCAGGTCTTATCTGCTTCCACCGCTTTGAAAAAACATCTTCCTCTTCTTTGTATTCCATTTCCAGTGCTAAAAAAATGGCGATTCCGTTTGGTGCCATCTCGAGTCTCATCGCTGGAGAAACAGTGTCTTTTGTCAAGTCTTCATCTTCTGCGGTTGTTAGAACTTTTCCCGTTCACATGCGCTCGATGACGATTTCGGCGGCATCGAAGCCGGCTACGGGAACTAAGAATCGCGAGCCCAGGGGGATAATGAAGCCTCGCCGCGTGTCGCCGGAAATGCAGGCCTTCCTCGGTGGGGTCCCTGAGATTCCTCGTACGCAAGCTCTTAAAGAGATTTGGGCTTACATCAAACAACACGGCCTTCAGGTACGTACGCTTGTTTTCTCGAAAAAAATGGCTGTCGGTAATTTTGCTAATGTTGATGAAGTTTGTGTTTTTATGCTTTTACATAGTTTATTGGTTCGGTGGAGAATGGAACCATGGAGATTTTGTTTTTGGTGGTGTTATTATTATCTTATGATTTGTGTATAGTATGGGAATCTGGAGTTTGCAAGTTCTCGTGTTTTCTTCAATTGTGGTGTGTGAGGTGTCTGTGTGACATCGATTACATTATTTCCTTCGCCGTTTATGCATTGTTGAACAAATCTTGCCTCTGCTATTTCCATTTGCAACTTACACACCGATGGCAGCAGCTGCTGCAAATTATAGAGCCCAGAAAACAGTTTGATTTGAGTAGTTTTTTTTGTTCTGTATTTGGCAATTAACCATGATACATGGCAGTGACGGAGCCAGATGGTGGTAGGCAGGGTGACCGGTCCCTTTTCTCTTTTAATTTCTTCTGTACATTAATTTTTTCATGTGTTATAAATTCACGAGATCCATATACATGATTTCACATCCCTTCGACTTTTTCAAGCTTTAAAGCTGTAGTTTTGCGGCTTTTACCCCATGTGTGAAAATTCTAGGTCTGCCAATGAATTATGTTGATATACTTGACTGACACTGATCAATTTAACTCTATCCTGGAGGTCTTGCAGCTGAATATACATATATTGGGCTCTGTTCATTTCTTTTCATTTGTAAGTTAGCAACAAGTCCTTGTTCAGTTGAGTCAGTTCGAACAATTTCAGGATTTTTATCACTTTCCTGTTTGTGTCAGCAAAAAAAAGCTTAGGATACAATGCCCCCAACATAGTATTCATCTATCAGTCTTTTTCCCCTGGAGAAAGATTAACTTGAATTTTCCTTATGCTAGCAAGAATTTAAGACTTCAGTTATACACAAATATGTCTCACGAATATAGTGAATTTGGATCATTGAGGTTGTAATTTTATGCAACATGAACTGAAGATAGAAGTTCATGCAGTCAATTCCTTATATTTTAGAATTGAAAAGGTTGTTTGATGACAATTACACTATTTTTGCCTGATAGAATTCTAGTTCGACCTGGATTTAGCTTTTATTTTAGGTAAAAGATGAGGAAACCATGTGATTTCACTTTGCACATATAATTGAAGAAGAATTGACTCGGTTTCTCATCTCATTCTAGGACGCTGCAGACAAGAAGGTCATTGTCTGTGACGATAAGCTAAAGAAAATTTTTGGAGGAAGGGATCGTGTTGGGTTCCTCGAGATTGCTGGTTTGATGAGCCCTCACTTTCTCAAGGGAACTACAGCCGATGGATAATTGATCTGTGTTTTGGTATGAAATCAATCTTTTTTGTACATGAGATTAGTGGTTGGTTGACGGATCGCTGTCGGGCAAAAAATCTTTCCTTTTATAGACTGATCTTGTAGTACTCAAGATCAATGGACAACTGAAACTGATTCCACTTGAGAGAGACATCTCTCCCCGTGGTTTTTGCAATGGCTCGTTTTGTCATTTGGACTTGCTTGTAAGCTTTGAGGTGCAAAATGCATGTAGTTGCTGCATATATATCCGTTTTTAATACTGGCCAGGTACGCGCATGGATCGATTTTCCGATCGATGTGCTGTTTTTGCTATCCGGGTCTGACTTATCTTCATATCATACTCTAATCCGTTAATAGGAGTTTGGATATTAATTTTTCAATCCATATCCACATATTTGGATTTTTTATTTTTTTTTGGATTTAATAGTCGTTGCCAAGGATGCTCGATCCTGCAAAATTTTTAGGTTATTTTTTAAAACATTTAAAAGAAATTTTTTTTATGAGTAAAATTAATTCTTGTTTTGAGAAAAGTTCAAAAATTAAATAAGTGGAAATAATTATGATTTTATTAGTTTCACGAATCGTTAATCATAAAGATATAAAATTTACGTAGTACAGGTATAATTTATAGAAGAAATTTCTAATTATACATAAAGGTATGAGGACCTGCCTTCAACCGGCTCCACCTGTGGAACATCTGACGCTCCATTTACTTTTTGCTGTACACTCGAACTTAACATAATAGTTTGTAAACTAGTCAGATGAACTGTATTAAACAAGTTTTGTTAGACAAACTCGATCGAGAAAAATATTGATAAGTGAAATCAAACTTAATCATTAGACCTCATATTCAACAATTTTACCAACTAGAACACCCCAAAAAAGATATTTTTTTTAATCATCCGATTGTAAGAAAAGTTTCCCACTAATTTTAAAAGTATGTTTGTAGGGTGAACGCTTTTTTTTTTTTTTGGGCTTAATGATAGGGACTAAAATTCAATGGCATATAAAGCAAAATAAAGTCTCTTTGAGTAATCTGGTTCCAAAAGAAGATTTTGAGTATAATTAAGTAGTATATTTTTTTTTTCTTTCATTAATCTTTAGGTGTCATTTGAAATTGACAAGGAATTTTGTACGATATTAGAAAAACACTGGAAAGCTTTATTAATTTCAAAGTGGGAATATTTTTATTATCAGACAATACTTTATCGATATGAACGCGAATTTTAAAAAGTCGGAATTATCCATTTTATTTTTTTGAGAAAGAAGCATTTTATCAATTCAACAATCACTAAGCAAAACATCATAAATGAAACCAAGGTTGTCATAAGAATTAAAAGGACTAGCGTATGGAATGACCGCTCTAATAAGTGTATGAGCAAACTATATTCGTTTATTTTCCAACGAAACGAACTTCATGCGAATTTTCTTGAGATAGAATGGAGTAAATGTTCCAATTAACTAATATGATAAATAACGTGGGCCCGAAATACTAGCGTATAATATATATATATATATATATATATATATATATATATATATATATATATATATATATATATATATATCCCGACTTTGATCAATAGGCAAAACGATTTTGGAATGAAAGAGAAAGGAAGTAATATGTCATGACTGTCGCGAATCTAGAATGGATATGCAGGCTAAAGAGGTGGCTCTCACCATTATTCAATGTAGAACTTTTTCCCACATACTCATATAGAATCTGTACAATTGATTAGTACAAGTCAAGGTGAACTCACTATTCAGAACCCAAGTCACATTGTTCAGATGAACCATATACTTGGATTGGAACCCGTTGTTCACTGGACTCTGATGGATTGGTTCTGACACATACGAGTGTGCTTCAAACACAATATTCTCAATGAGCTGCAATAGCTCGTATTCTAAGAATATAAACACCGATGAATTAGATCGAGTTTGATTTTAAACTAAGCGGAAAATACTCGAAATAATATTTCGTTAATAAAGCTGATTAATTTGAAATCCTTTTAACTTGTGTAACTGAATAACAGAAATAAGAGGAATCGGTTCTTGCTTGTATCAATTCAGTTATGGTGAGAACTGAACTGATATCAGTTCGAAATTATCAAATCAATTTGAAAACAATAGTTAAACAGTTAAGTACATAAGATATTTTTATGGATGTTCGGAGACTTCAACTGCTCCTATGGCCCTTCTACCATCTCGGGTAGGTTCCACTAGAAAACTTTGATCTATACAACACCTTGTACAAACCTACTCAGCTTTGGACTTATGCTACTGCCTAACTAAACTCCTAGCCTAGACTGAAGACAGCACCTTCCAGCCAACACTAGTTTGACGTCTATGTGTCAAATACTACATACAAAAGTTTAACATATTTGTGCAAGACTCAATGCAACTTATCAATACCCTCAATTTTCTGTATATGTGAGTGATTGTGTGTGCGTGTGTGCGAACCGATCTCATGAATACAACATGAAAATGTTCTCACACACTAAGAATTTTGCTTCTACATTAAGCTGATGGCAAGCCCTATTTATCTCTTCTTTTCTGATCTTCACACACACTTGTTTGTTGATGGTCCGTATCTTGTATTTATAGAGGATTTGTGACCGTTCTTCAAGACTCGTCAAAAATGTCCATTGCAGTTTGAATATGTTCCTCGATATTTGTGTCTTGTCCTTTCTGACAGCCATTTTGGAACGTCTTGACTTTAAACTCTGCTGCAACGTTCATTATTGTCCTTTGACTGGACAATTCTTAAGGTCTTCTGCTGAACTACCTATCAGCTAGACAATCAGTTGAACTGGTCTTTGATATATCAGCTGAACTTGTTCAGTTTGGACAATCAGTTGTCGCTTTCAGTTTGCGTCTCGATAGCTTCAGTTTATGCTCGGTAGCTTTTTGTGCACTTAGGTAAATTCATTAGAAACAAAATAACAAGTTTTGTTAACATCAAAATCAAGATTGCGAACATGAAATATTCCAAAAGACTCACTTTCCGGGCCTAAGCCACATTGTTCAGTGGACTAGTAATCCGGTACAATGACCGTTGTCTTGGCTCCGTTCATTCAATCATTTAATCATTCTCTCAGTCATTCAATCAGTAATAGTCGATCGATAACCATAAAGAAATTAATAAATCCAAAAATTCAATATTAAGTTCGTTAGGTCTGGTCCAGTAGCTTGTCAAAGACTCGAGTATGGTCCTAGGAAGGTTGCATAGGGTCTGGACATGGTGGTTAGGGTCTAGGCTTGAAGGATCTCATGGTTGTTTAAGTTATGGTTTTCGAAACTAGGGCAGAAAAATTCAGTAGGCTTTTAGGCTTGTTCAACGGTTTTAATTGGCTTGATTTGGGTTGCATAGGGTATGATTAGGTGTTGATAAGCTATGGTTTAAGTTTGAAAAGTTTGGATCAGTTTCAAAGTGATTCAGGTTAAAATCGAGACGTAGGTTCAAGTTTTAAAACGAATTGAGAAATTAGTCGAAGAGCTTAAGTTTACGTCTAAAAAATATTTATGGGTGTATTTTAAGGTGTTGTGTTAAGTTTGGATGAATTTTGGTTGTCGTTTTAAGGTCCAAGGGTGATTTGGGAAAGGTAGGGTTTCATGAACAAAACAGTCATTTTAAACCTGAAAAATGTTACGCGTCCTGGCAGTACGCTGAATGTTGTAATAAATGTTAAAATGTTTATTTTGAAAGTTTATGAAATTTTATGATACAAAACAATAAATCTAAATGACGTGTTGCAAGCTTGATTTAAAATAAAAATGTTATATGCATGGATTTTTATAAGTTATTGAAATAATGAAAGGGACGTGACTTGATTGTAACTAAGACGAAAGGATATGATGATATGCAAGGTCAAGGCTCAGTTGACGGGTGAAAGTGTCACTGATGTCCCTTGTACCATGATTATACGTAGATAGATACATCGACCAAAAGCTGAAACGAAAGTCACAATTAATGATTTGAATTCAATAAAAAAGGAAACGTATACGTATATAATGAAAGAAAAATATTTAAAGTTATGCATGTTCATGAAAACTATTTTATTAAAAGTATTTTCACTATTGCATGTGAATGTATATGTACTACTTGCTATCATGGTTAAGGTTTGCTGAGTAATTAGACTCACCATGTGTGATCGATGCAGGTGAGCATGATTTTGATATCGTTGGAGGATTTGATGATTGAATTAGTTGGACAGATGTTGTATATAACCCGAGTACTTTTGTTAGTTTTTCCGCATCAGCATGATTTTAAATATTTTGATAACCTTTATGACTTTTATGTTTTGGAGGGGTTTTGAGAGGATTTAAGGAAAAAAAAAAAGCTATTAGTAAATGTTTTACAAATAGTGTCGACAATTACGACTAAGCAATTTCCAAGAAAGAAAGACGTTGCCAAAAGTACTTACAGACATTATTTGATGCTTAAATTGTTAATACAAACGACACGTTATTTAAAATTTTCAATACCAACCATCAATCTTATAAAGGATACGTTAACTATCTAAATTGCGTATGATTCTTCATTAATTTTATAATTGGGATATTATAAACTCATCGGCGGCTTCTGAAAATTTTTGATTGGTCCAGAGGAGCAAAATGGGAAACTCCAATGAAACCTACGGCCTGCTTCCGATTCCAATCATCATTTTATCGACAGAAATTCTATCTCGAGTTTTGGGCGATTTATTGTGCTTTGACTCGTGACTGAAACTTTTTTTTTAAACACGTAATTATAAAAAAAATATTATATTGTTCGTTTAATGACATGATTTTATGTTAAAAGAACTAAAATTGATTGAAAGAACATAATGACATAATTATTTTCGATTGACAAAAAAAATATAAAATTAAAAATATCACACACCAATACATACAAAACTAAAATTTATATTAGGTGCATGATAATTGAGATCAGACGTAATATCCCAGTCGAACTCGTATATGCAATAATGACACATAAAATATGTTAAAAATAATTAACTAAATAATTGTGCTCCTACTAAGTTCAAATAATAATAACAAAAAAAGTAAAATACATGTGAGATCCATGGGAAAATGATGGATTGTGTGAGATTCTTAGATAAATGAATAAATTTGAGTTATTTATCTTTTAAAGATTATTTTGGTATTTTTTTGTTTAAAATATGATATAATTTAATTAAATTAGTCACTTTTAATTAGTAGTTTGTTCGTTTTCTTCAATTCTTAGATAAATGAATAAATTTGAGTTATTTATCTTTTATAGATTATTTTGGTATTTTTTTGGTTTAAAATATGATATAATTTAATTAAATTAGTCACTTTTAATTAGTTGTTTGTTCGTTTTCTTCAATCACGACACCACCTTTAACTCTTTGAAGCAAAACGTAGAGAACACATACGAAGAAGAAACAAGAAAGAGAGAAAAAACCTTTCTACCAAAATCCTACCAAAAATCAACTCAAAAAAGGAATTCCTTACCAAAGTTGAGTGAGAGAAGACTGTGGCCTTGGTCTTGGGCGGTGAATGGATTCCATTGATGATCTGGACAGTTCACTGTTACTGCACTCAAATATTCCTCCTTTATCATCCTCTGCAATCATGAGGGTGAGGCATCTCCATAAGAAAGGTGACTCGATTGCTTGCCTTTTTAAACCTTTTCTCTCTAATTGGGAAAATTTTCGGATAAGGGTTGTGGAAATCAGTGACTTCATTAACCAGCGAAAGGAGCCGAATAATCCAGAGTTTTCATCTGGGTTTTTCCCTTTTTCTAATATATATGTTGTCTGAAGTTGGGGCGGATTGAATGCAATTGCAGCGGGGTGTAGGTAAAGATACAAGAAAGCTTAAGCCTTTTCAATCTTGGCTGTAGGATTTTCAAAACTTTCTTTGTTTGATTTCCTTTTTTCCCCAATAAAGATCGAAAAAGACTTGATCTTTTATCCATATTGCCATTAACTTTCGAATCACCATCTGTATCAAACCTTTTTATATCTGTTTAATTCGTTCCTGCAGCAGTTGTTCTACTTTGTTTTATCTCCCGTTTTCTTTTCATTGTTAATATCTTGTGCTTGGAATCTGTTCAAGTTGTAGCATTCCATCTTTTTCTTTCCACATCCGGGTTTCTGGTTCGGCTCAGCTTGACGAGTCTAGGCCTACCCCATTTATTTAATTCGTGCTCTGGTCATAATCGAATTTGACCTCTACCAAACTTGTAATTTGATTGTTTTTTTTCCTGGTTTAAACTCCAACGATGCTTATCCTAGAGGATAATAAGGGAATCCAAAAAAAAAAAAAAAGATCTCGCTGATATGTTATAAACTGGACCCAATTATTTCCTTTTTCAATCTTGGAGGGCATTAGAGCATACTGGTAGATATTTTGGTCTCGGTTCTCCCTTCCACAGCTTATGAGCAAATGAATTTTTTTTAATCGAAATAAAGTATTAGTGAATATGTGTCTTCCTCCGATCCAACGATCAGGGACGATATGGACTGCTTTGGCACACATAATAACTGCCGTGATCGGTTCCGGGGTACTTTCGCTAGCATGGAGCATGTCACAGCTCGGATGGATTGCGGGTCCATTGACCATGTTGGCATTTGCATCAGTCACCCTTACTTCTGCTTTGTTTCTCTGCAATTGCTATAAACATCCAGATCACAATCATGGACCTCACAGAAACGGTTCGTTTTTGCATGCTGTAGGGGCAATTCTAGGTGAGACGTAGTTTACCAATCGTGGCTTCGGGTGCCCGAATTCTTTCTCTTTACTGGTTTTTACTTGTGAATGTTTAAAAGTTTGTTTTGTGGTACTTTAGCGTCTGACTGCTTGCGGTATGAAACAATTGGCTAGTATGGATACAATAATTGGCTTTTTCAAGTGTTTTATTTAGGAAAAGCACAGGCAGAAGCATAGAAGCAAAAAATTAGAGTTCTTGAGAAGTGTTATTACAGCGTCAGTTTCTCTTCCAAAACACTAGTTTTTTTCATTAAAAGTTTTTGTTAAAAAAAATAAAGTGTTTTTTGGGGAAAAAATATTTTTTTGCAAATGCACTCCTCCGAATTTAGCATTCATTTGAGTATGTGAGTTTGCTTCTAAAGTCATTGAATGTTATCTCTGGTTAAAGAATTCTTTATTCTTTGAATATATATTTTGTGCACTTTATGTCAGGTAAGAAGAATGCTTGGGTGTGCGGTATCATAGTGAAGATAAATTTCATCAAGGTAGGTATTGTTTATACCATCACATCCTCCATCAGTATGAGGTACGTAGATAAGCTTATGTTAATTGTTGCTTATTCTTTCCCGGGTGGGAACATAGCCCATCTTGTTATGAATTGATTTCAAATGATACAGAGCCATTCAGAGATCGAATTGTTACCATTACGAAGGGCATAAATCGGCCTGTAAATATGGAAACACTTATTATATGATCATTTTTGGAGGAGTTCAAATTATCTTATCCCAAATACCTAATTTTCGGAATATTGAATGGCTTTCTGTCATCGCTGCGACAATGTCTTTCATATACTCTACCATTGGAGCCGCACTTGGCTTGGCCAAAGTTATAGGTACGAATGTTTAAAGTGTTGTTAGCTGAGGATCAGTTGAATCTGTTTAATGTTTTGTGGCTTCCATTTAATTTGTCTTGTATTTCGATTTCGGAACCGGATATTTATATATAGAGAATGGAGAAATCAAAGGTAGCATTGCTGGAAATCCAGCTTCTACCCCTGCCAGCAAAGCATGGGCTATTTCTCAAGCACTTGGGGACATTGCCTTCGCTTTCCCATTTTCCGTGATATTTCTAGAAGTAATGGTACGGGGAAATAAAAAATTTGTAATTTTTCCTAGAAAACACTGGTTAGTTATTTGACTACTAAGGGATTGAACTTTTTGAATATGTGAAGGATACTCTGAGGTCCTATCCACCCGAAAAGGTCACCATGAAGAAGGCATCCATTTTGGCTGTCATCACCACAACTTTCTTTTACTTGTGCTGTGGAGGATTCGGGTACGCAGCATTCGGGGATTCCACTCCTGGGAATCTCTTGACTGGGTTCGGGTTTTACGAACCATACTGGCTCATTGATTTTGCTAATGCATGTGTTGTTCTTCATCTTGTCGGAGGATATCAGGTATGAAATTTCATCGACGAGTCTCTTTTTCAGGTAACGATTCCACATTATTTTATAATATTCGTGCATCATTAGGTGTTCAGTCAGCCACTCTTCGCGAGTGTTGAGCAATGTTTTAGGGAAAAATATCCGAACAGCAGATTCGTGACAGGTGATCTGAAACAAATATCGGCATTGAGACTGAATCCTTTGAGCTTGTGTTTCCGGACCGCTTACGTTGCATTCACCACGGGATTTAGCATGCTTTTTCCATATTTCAACCAAGTCGTCGGTGTAGCAGGGGCGATCAACTTTTGGCCTATCGTCGTGTATTTCCCCGTGGAGATGTACTTGGCACAGAAACATATCGAACACTGGACGAAAAGGTCGGTTTTTTTAAGAGTGTATAGTTTAGTTACGTTGATTGTGATGCTCTATGCCTTCGTGGGATCCATCAAAGGGTTGATAGCCGCAAGGTTTAGCTAGGATGGCAGCAGATTTATGCATCCATTAACAGGTTACTGATATAAATAATATAAAGAAATATAATCAACGTTTATTGGAAAAAAAAACAACTCCAAAATATTTGGGACCATCTTCCGCTTGAGCTAAGGTTAAAAGCACGGAATGTATTTACACCATCACCATCTTCAAATAAAATATTTTCTACAGTAGAATGAATAACATATAATATAACAAAGCAGGCCTGATACACCAGCAACTCCCATTATACGAAATGAGTTCAGTGTCCAATTATGAAATTTTCGGAAAAAAAAAAGATGAATCGAAATATAGCTGTCACACCAAAAGTAAGTGCGAAGAACCAATCACACTGATGTGCGTGGTCCATAAAATAAATGGAGAAGACAATAGTTTTTTTTTTTTTTTTTTTGAATTTTAAAATGAAAGTTATGCACATCTTAAATTGAAATGATTTTTTTTTATTATTAAAATCTAAGTGGGTAAAAATATTTGATATACATTCATGAAAAATTAAAGAACACGTGTAGTACATAAGTAGAAATTTGGCAAGTGGTGGATGGATCAATGTAGAACCAAATATGAGCATGCATGGGAACGAGACTTGTTTAGGTAGATCCAACATTTTCAGTTCAATCGGGACTCGTAATTTCAAAGTGTCAAGTTAGTACTTTAAAAAAATAAATATTGGAGTAGATTTGATTAGTGATACACTCTCCATTAATCAGATATTTGAGAGTAAAAAAGAATAGTTGGTGGTGATACGGTATCACATAAATTACATACAAAATGACGCAGACGCAAATAAGTATTTTATGAGACGGTCTCACGAACTTTTATCTGTGAGACGGGTCAACCCTCACATATATATAATAAGTAAGCAAACTCAAAAATCATAATATATATATATATTATATATATATATATATATATATATATATATATATATATATATATATTGTCGTGGAAGATTCAGCTAGGCTATATTATACAATCTTATCTAATATATATATATATATATATATTATTTGAATAAATGATTCAGCATAAAGTCATCATCCACCTAAGTATCACATTGGTCCAATAGGAATGCAATTCATTCTCTCCGTTTACGTGTCACCCTAAATATTCGGAATTCATCTAATCCCGCCACGTACCCCTCCGACAATCTCAGCCTTACGCGTGTCGCCGTTTGCTGTCTACGAGAACCAACGAATTTGCTTCTCTCACTCACTCTCCCATGCACACTCTTTCTATATGTGGCACCCATTTCAATTATTATATCGGCCGGGTCTCACATTTACATTCCAATTTTAAGTTTGAAATATTAAGTTCGAGATTCAATAGTAGCAATTCGTTTCCAGAATCACATTAAACACAAAAACTCTTTTTACACGATTTTACAGATGCATTTTGTGACACTTATATTTTATTTGAGTCATCGATTAAAAATTAAAAAATATCAATTTTTATTATAAATATGAATAATATTAACTTATCCTACATATAAAAAAATTCTCTCTTAGATATTTGTTATGGGTATTTAGGGAAATTTAACATTGACTTTGCGGCTTGGTATGGCGACACTCAATCAACTGGGGCTAGAAGAGAGTTCCATAATGTTCTCGAAATGACAAGAATGTCCCCGCTACTAACAGACGTGTCCAAATTAAGGTTGCTGCCCACCAAAGGAGATATCCTAAAGCGAAAGTCCTCTGGCTTATTCCGGAGAACTTTGAAGAAAGTCGTTTCAGATAAAGTTTTACCTTATGTTTTCCAAAGGGTACTCACTTTTTATTGGAGTTGAAATTCTACGGACATTATAATTTAAATTTTAATTTTTAAAATTCATAATATCATATTAAATTACCAAAACTTAAAAGAGCTGTGTTTATTTTACTTGTTTCGCTTTGCAACTCCTACGGCTGATCCTTATCGATAAAAAAAATAAAAATTTATTCACCACGTGTAGTAGACCACATGCAATACAATAATATTAGGTTCAAAATTTTATTTAAATTAAATAACTTCAATGCAATTACCCCTAAAAATGGGCATGCATGCATGTAAAGTATTTTATTACGTTTTACAAAATCCATAAATGTGTAGTTATTTCGAATATTTTTGTTGTAAAAAGAGAATAATCCGGATATTAAATATTAAGAAATCCAAAATATAAATGTAAATTAAATTGATTATAAAGTCAATTATCAACAAAGTATCGATGCGTAACGCGTTTGATATAAGGTATAGAAAGTAGTTTACAAGTTAAATATCAATTAGTTGGTGTATAAATAAAAATTATATTTGTTTGACTTAATTCAAGAAAGACTAGCTGGCTTAATACGTGAGGAGCTTCTTTTGTTCACTGATCTACTTCACAACTCTCTATTTCAAATTTATTATTATTATTATTATTATTATTATTATTATTATTATTATATTAGGCAAAAACTTATGTGAGACGGTCTCACGGGTCGTAGTTGTGAGACGGATCTCTTATTTGAGTCACCCATGAAAAAGTATTACTTTTTATGCTAAGAGTATTACTTTTTATTGTGAATATGGGTAGGGTTGACCCGTCTCACGGATTATGACCCGTGAGACGGTCTCACATGAGACTCACTCTTATTATTATGTTGTTTTTGGTATGTTAATAAATAGTTTCATAAGTAATTATCATTTATTTATTTTGTATATACATAATAAGATATGATGTTTTGCACATGAAATAATTTGAAATTTGTTACTTCTCATTCAAGGCACATTGTTTGCTTCTATAATATAAAAACATATACAGGTTAACATGAATTTGTAAAAATATAAATGAAATAGTTATTATAATAATTACTTTAATAATAATAATGATTAAGAAATAGCATGTCTATGTATTATAAGATAAAAACTTGTGTGAGACGGTCTCACGGGTCGTATTTTGTGAGACTGATATCTTATTTAGGTCATCCATGAAAATTTATTACGTTTTATGTTAAGAGTATTACTTTTTATTGTGAATATCGGTATGATTGATATGTCTTGCAGATAAAGATTCGTGAGGCCGTCTCACAAGAGATCTACTCGTATTATAAATTATTGAGATAAAAAAACTAATTATTTCCTTATGTAATGATATTTTTTATTGTTGTATTTATCTCACTCATGATTTTTGAAATTAACTTTTTTTTTTTTTTTTATGAAATGATTTCCATCCACATAATTTTTTTTGGGAAAGTTTACATTAAGATAAGTTTTGGATGCCCTTTTTTAACGATAGAATTAATATTGATAAGAGTGACACAAAATCTTCATTTTTTTATTAAATGAAAGTAGACTTTATATCGAGGAATGAGTTGTACATATGTATGAATAAAATCCACCGCCATTCCCCACGCAACTTCTAACTTCCCCAAACCCTTTAAATACACACTTCTTCCCCAAGCTTTCCTTCACATTTCACTCAAGTCTTTCCAAACTCTCTGTTCTCTCACACGTCACACTATATATGGCTCTTGAAGCTCTGAACTCTTCCGCCGCCGCCATGCCGCCTGTTTTGACTCGCCGGTTTGATGACTTTCATGATGGAAACGGTGGTCCGGAAACACCCTTCAGAAAAGGGAAGCGCGCGAAGGGACAAGGGTCGGATGATTATTGCCAATCAGATGAAGAATACTTGGCCGTCTGCCTTGTTATGCTCGCACGCAGCGGCGCCGCCGCCACCACCTCCTCCGCCCCCCGCCCCGTGTCACCAGAAGTCAGAGGCGAGAACTTGCCCACCGAAAGTACCACCGCCACGGCCACCGCCTCGGCCTCGAAACCGACAGAACAGTCTTCTGCTAAGGCGGCGACTGCCCAGAACCAGTCTTACAGGTGCAGTGTTTGCAGTAAATCTTTCCCGTCGTACCAAGCTCTGGGCGGCCACAAAGCCAGCCACCGCATCAAACCACCGGCCGCCACCACCTCCTCCTCCGACAGCAATATATCAACCTCGGCCTCCATCCCGGCGTCGAACGTATCACCTCTAAACCCAACTGGAAGGCTTCACGCGTGCTCCATATGTCACAAGACCTTCCCCACCGGCCAGGCTCTCGGCGGCCACAAACGCAGGCACTACGAAGGCAAAATTGGCAACGCCGCCTCCAAGAATACCGCCGTCTCAAAAAGCGTCAGCGCCTCAAGTGACATGACTACTTCTCACGGCGACGGAGACAGCACCGCAGCCCGCCGGAATTTCGACTTAAACCTCCCGCCATCTCCGGGACTCGAGTTGAACTTGATGATCGGTCTCGGAGAAGTAGAAAGCTCCGTATAATTTAATCATCTGTTATTGTTAAAAAAAATATACGTATTAAACTTAGATTCATTTGAGTTTACTTCTAATATTACGTACTTGTTATTTATTGAATTTGAAAAGAATTACTTACACTTGTAAATGACAATTGATTGATTCTCTTTATTCTTCGAAAAATCTGTCACTATTATTATACTGATAATTTATATAAACATATACATTTTCTCAATTTTTTGAGATGTACATTCGAATTCAATCATATTATATATTTAATATCATCTCAATTACATTAATATAAATAAATGTGTTCATTTCTGGTCAATCGGTCAACCCAATCAACTGTTCAAACAAGTCCTTGCAAAGAATTATTTCTCAAACCAATTATTCGGTCTTAATTAATAGCAAAAAAAAAAAATTGAGATCCACTTGCATGCCAAATAAATTAACAATCTCCCGTGTTAGCCAAATAGTTTATTATATTTTTAATAAAAAAAAAAATTACGTCGTAAATTTTATCATCAAAAAAAAATTTACAATATTCTTTTTGCTTGCTTATCTAATTCGACGCCACGTAGGAAACTAATCCAACGTACGTACATATTTATTTATTTATACGTGCCTAACTGGGTATTAGACCAAAACGTTTTCTGTAGATAGAATAACAACGTGGTCATTAAGTCATATATTTGGGTAGCTCCAAATTAATTAATGGTCAAATCTTAATACCTGAATGTTCAAATGTTATTACAACGATATTCTTCTCTTGGTCAAGGTTTCACAATTTTTTGGCTTGGAAATTTATTGATTGAGAAGTCAAATTATCAGAAATTGAGTAAAAAAAACCGTTTGTCTTTTGAGTGTGGTTGAATGCATAATTTGTTGTAGTGAAGAATCAACGATGTGCACTAATCCAATTTTTTCGAGTAGGACTATCGTATTTTAAGAGGGGAAAAATCGATTATTTTAAAAGATATCGTCTTACAACCTGAGGTAGAAATCATTGACGATACAAAACATATAGCTAGATTGATCGAATCGGTTCATTTTTTGTGATGGATTATAAGAGAATAAATCGGCGATCAGTTGCTGCATTTAATGTGGGGATATATTTGTTGAATGAGCGACTGAGCAAGATCTTTATAAGCTTCTTGAGTCAAATGAATGCCATCCCAATTCAAGTACCTTTGGGGTGTAGCACATACGGGTACTCCACGGTTCCCACACATATTCCCAATGTTGAAATTGTACTTTCCTCCAATTCCACAGCATGCCTTTTGCACATTATTCGGATCAAAACCTGCACGTTTTTTGATTTAAATTTAATATATATTTAACAGAAGCTTGATATATCATGTTACAAGATTTTGTTTTTTTTGTTTTTTACTTTTTAATCTCGGGCAACTATTTTTTATGCGCTCTGAGTACACTCAAGGGCCAACGCAGTAACCTACAAACCACGCTCATCGAAGAAACCCTTCATAACAAGCTCAGCGAGAATTAAGGCAGTGAACATGGAGATTCAAACCCTTGACCTCTCGGCCAAGAGTGCACTGCCCTTACCAACTCGACTACCGGGGGCGGGCAGAGCTAAACGACTTGTTTGGAGGTCATGATTTTTTCATTTCCCCAAAATAATGCATAGTTATGATTAAACTTACCTAGTTTTGATGCATCACGCACAATAGAGAGGTAGGAAGTGTAGTAATCCCCGTAAACAATTATCACATTTGGATGCTCTTTTTTCACCTCCTCGATTGCTACTTGTAATATTTGATTGTGATACTTTGCTAAATCGTTGAACTCTTTCAAGCAATGGTATTCATCGTATGGACCTGTAAACTTTGTGAGGAAAATTGTCCCACACCCCATCGGGAGAACCCCCGGAACAACGATTCGAACCGCCCCGATTTCTATGACCCTCTACAACAAATCATATAGAAACGAGAGGAGTCATTGGTTGCATACATGAAACATGAAGAAGATATAGTGATAAGTTGATTAATTAACTCACTCTAATGGCCTTTTGGATAGCAAAAACCACATCACGGACCAAGCTGGTTGTCTGTTGAATTGTTTTGCCTTGGAGTAATGCAAATCCATAATCATTGACGCCAATCTCCCCAACAACGAAGAGTGAGTTTTTAAGCAATTCTATGCAATCTATGGGAGAAGAAAATATCTCAATAATTGTAAAAATGCTGGAAATGAATCTTTTGTAACCATTCCATAATTTTTATGAACCCAAATATCATCGAAAGATTAAATTACCTTTGGGGCAAATAGAATTGAAGTGGGTAAACATCCAATCAAGTTGTACATCAAGAGAGGTTGATGTAAATGGAGAAGAAATGTTCTTGGCTTTCAAGAATTCTACGGGTAGAGCGGTGGCACCACTTGTAGCAAAGTTATTTCCTTTTCTGAAGTCTGCGTCTCTATTTTGGTAAGGATTCAGGAATGGCAAACCAGATGCCATGGCTACAAACATATAAACAACAATCAAATCTCATATAAGGAAAATAGATTAAAAAATAGGAATTAATATGAAATATGAAAAACCAGTATAAAAAATAACTCTACAACTTAATCTAAACTCCAAGTTATTCCGGAATTTTTCGTTTACCAATGTAGTCGATCATAAGAAGACCATTCGAGCATCGACCGGTTGGCTTCTTCCCATAGAAATCTTGGCCATAAGGAAGCCTTGCGTATGCACTTCGAGCGCCTCTGCTGCTCTCACGAATGTAGTTCCCAGTATCCGACAAAGAATCTCCCAGTTGGTATATCTTATCGATATAGCATTTCTTCAAATCAAGTGCGTTAATGCAATGCACAAACATTAACAAACCAAAAGTGAGACCGATAAATTCCAACTTGGACATTTTCTCCAATGAAAAATCAAGAATTTGAGGTGAGTTATGCAGTACTGGTGATCTTGTTCAAAAGGTACATGGCACGGATTTATATATACCAAAATTAAGGCGGCAATAGGGTCATTTAATTATTAATTACAATCAAATTCTTGATTCTGGTCCATATTCAAATATAAATCAACATCATATGTTATATTTATTATATATGTTAATATATTTAATTTACGAGGTTTAATTTATTTCCTTTAAAATTTATAACAAGATTAACAGTTGCAATATTAGATATTCTTTGACGTGTTTTGCAGGATATATAAATTTATATATGATTTAGTTAAGTGGTGGAGATTTGGATATAATTTGCGTAATTTAAAATATATGATTTGGTTTGAGTCAAAAATTTGATGGGTTTTGCACTACTTTAAATAAATTATTAAAATTGAGTAATAGATATTAGATATCTATTTATTATGCAATGTTTAAAAACTACTAATAATACTATTACACGAATAATAATAATTATATTAATCGAAAATAAAAAACTATATATTATATGAATATTGTAAAGTAATTATTTGCATCAATTTTATAATTTCATGCTTTTATTTATAGTTATCATAACAAAAAAATCTTATATAATACTAAAAAGATTAACAATTTTAAGCTCCATAATCTTATTTTATATAAACATTTAAACAATTTGTTTTTAAAATAAGAACATATAACTTATAAAAACAACTTATAACGAGAGGGTACATCTTTTTCATTATTATTTTCTTGAAAATGTTATGCTCTTGAGTTAATGAAAATTGTAAACTTTGGAATAGATTTTGATATAATATTAAGGCATAGTTTGATACACATGATAGGATAAACATGCGATATATAATATAAGGATAAGTTAAGGATAAATAAGATGTAGGATATTATATTTAATGTTTGGTATGATTTTAATAAGAGTGATTAAATTTATATATTAGATTGTAATGACAAAATTAACCATATAATAATAAATTTTATAATTTCAAAGTTGTTGCTTGAGTTCATATTTTTTATCTGTTCATGTGCCGATAGTACTTGCATGATTTATTTATTTTTACCTAATTTTATATATTATATAATAAGATAATTGAGGCCTTGATTTTGTGAGTCGAGTCAAATATCAATTTTTAAAGTTAATCGAGTGATAGTAATAATTTTATTGAGATTTATAAAAATTATTTATATAATTGTCTCGAATTCATTTATATAATTATCATATTGTATAATATATAAAAATAAATAAAATATTTATTTGATTTTAATTTCTACCTACTAGCATAGATTTATAAAAAAATTATTTATAAATTGAGGGTAATTAAGTCATTTGTAGTGTATTTTATCATTAAATTAAAATTATCACACCTTCTATTAGGGATATTTTATCATTCTAAAAAATTATTTATCAAGGGCCCATGACATTATCATGAGCATTTTAAAAACGTATCAAACATGAGATAAGGAGCATTATTTATCAATCTCTCTTATCCCATGTACCAAACTTGTGTGAGACGGTCTCACGGGTCGTATTTGTGAGACGGATATCTTATTTAGGTTATCCATTAAAAAATATTACTTTTTATGCTAAGAGTAGTAATTGTTATTGTGAATATGAGTAGTGTTGACATGTATCACAGATTAAGATCCGTGAAACGGTCTCACATGAGATCCACTCATCACGAAATTGGCGTGCCCACGTTATGCCCATGGATTTAGGGTTTGAAATTAGGCAAAAACTTGTGTGAGACGATCTCACGGGTCGTATTTGTGAGACGGGTCTCTTATTTGAGTCACCCATGAAAAATATTACTTTTTATGCTAAAAGTATTACTTTTTATTGTGAATATGAGTATGGTTGATCCGTCTCACATATTATGATCCATGAGACGGTCTCACATGAGACCCACTCATGAAATTATTGGAATTGGAAATGAGTGAGTCTCATATGAGACCGTCTCACGGGTCATAATCCGTGAGACGGGTCAACCCTACCCATTTTCACAATAAAAAATAGTACTTTTAGCATAAAAAGTAATACTTTTTCATGGATGATCCAAATAAGAGATCCGTCTCACAAATATGACCCGTGAGACCGTCTCACACAAGTTTTTGCCATTGGAAATAGCAGTACAGAGAATTAAATTTTAAAATGAGATTGTTATTTCATTAGATTTGATGATATTTATATTTGGATTGATGAATTTTAAATTTATAGACTTGAAAGATATTTTGTAATTTTAGAAAAGTAAGAACATAAATCTCTACTTCACATCTTGTATATTTATATAATGAGCCCGTTTAGTATCAAAAGTTTTTTGATTAAAAAAGTGTTTTTTTAAGTTGGTTTTTAAAAGTGTTTTTTTAAGTAAAAGTTGTGTTAATATTGTGTTTGGATGAATAGATAAAAAACACTTTTTAAATTAATAAATGTGTTTGGATACATATCATTAAAATGCTTTTTTAAGATATTTGAAATTCAATTATATTTTGTATAATTAATGAGTAAATAAATAAGATATAAATTTAAAATTATATATATTTTTTCATTGTTAACCATAAAACTATAATCAATTTTTTAACATTAAATATTTTATACGAGTGCTCACAAAAACTTTAATTTAACTTATAAAATATTATTTTCTCCAAAAATTCATACCGATTCACACGTACTTGTTCATATATTTTGATAAGTTGATTTCAAATCAATTAAAAATATTTTTATATTAAAAAAATTCTTTAAAAATTTATTTATATCTAGAAAACTCGGTTATTTTTAATACCAAAGCCTAATTTTTCATAATTTGGATTTTTTTAAAAAAAAACTCCTGTTAATGAAGTTTATATTTTATTTTGTAAAATAATATTTAATAAAGATATATTTTTTCATAGAAATCTTTAATAAACAATATATGTGAATTTGTATAAATGTTATTAATAAATAATGTATTTAAAATAATAGCGAATTTTTTTAATGTTCCATAGTTTATTTTTAATTGTGATATCAAATTTCAAATAGCATTTTGAATTTTTACCAAAACTAATTTTTTTTTTTAAATTTAGATTGTATTTGAATGAATGAATGAATGAATTCCAAATTCATAAATTTCAAATATATTTATAGTATTTAAAAAATAAGACCAATAAACTCACAATTTGAAGTTCACTCAATAATAGTGTCATTTAAAATACATTATATTTAGTCTTATTAATGTGTGGATTTTGAATTTAATTTATCATTTCATTGTAAACTATTAATCTATAATATAAATCCATAAATTTCTCTCGAAGACAACCTTAATAGTGTGTTTCGTTCCATAATTTTTGTGTAATTTGGTGGGATTTTGAATAATATAATTTAAAAAGAGCGTTGATATTTGGCGAAATTTGGTAAGATTTGATATAACAAAATGAAATCTTAACAAAAATAAAAAGATTTAATAGGATTTGAGTTAACAATTTTTTTAAAAAACTAATTAAAATATCATTTTCTCAAAAAACAATATGTTTAATTAACTCATACGTACAATTTCAAAAAAATATTTTGAAATTATTTAAAAATATTTATATATTTTAAAAAAATTATTTAAAATTTTGATTATTTTATTTCAATTTTCTTTTGATAAACTTTTTTCAACATAAAAAATTATTTAATAAAAATTTTATAATTTTATTTTATAAATTATTTTTTATATCATATATAAATAATATATAAATGTTAAATATTATTAATAAAAAATAAATTTGAAAAATATAAAAATAAAATTTTCTTTTAATCATCAAATCAATTCTAAAATAAAATTATTAAAACATTACAATATAATTCTAATTCTAAATTTACATATTTAAAATGGAAATTTAATTTCAATTTTAAATTTAATTACAATTTTTTTTAAAATTCCGGTCATTCAATTTCAATTTTAATTCTAATTCTCAATCCATATTTTATTTAACAAACAATTCAGAAAATTAGAAACCCTAAACCCCAAATCACCAACGTCTCCTCTCGAATCCGCTCTCATTGCAGCTTGTTCGTTGCCGGAAACAGGTCAGAGACCACCGTGGTTTGCAGTCCAGACCCATACAACTCCAATAATGGTCTGAATCGAGGTTTGTGAGATCCAAAATTTCGAACCCAAACCATAGTTTGCCCGGGTTTGTACGCGCTGTTCTTTCTTTCTTTCTTTCTTTGTTTTTTTTTTTTTCGTTTTCCGTCGATTAAATGCTGCTTCTGACCGTGTTTAGCTTGTGTTCGAACCTTAGGACATATCTTGACAAAATCCAGTTCGTTTCCCTTCGAACCAGCTCGAGCTCAAGCCCCTGTTCGTGATTTCAGCTGCGCGAGTTCGTTACTCGCTGTTTCCGGCCATTTCACGATCGATTTCTGTGATTTAAAGACTTGGGTATGTTGTAATTGAACCTAGACTATTTTTTAGATAAGCCCAGTCGTTCCCAACCATTTCCTGCCTGTTTCTGCCGTGTTTCGATCTTTTCCGACGAGTTCCGGTGTGCACGACTACTGATTGAAATCCCGGATCGATTTTGCTTCGTTCTTGTGCATTTTAGCTCGATTTCCAGCTCAATATTTCGAGTGCTACAGGCTGCCTCGTGGGTAAAGTTTTTTCTCTTCGATTAATTTGATCTCGACTTGTTTGTCGATTATTTGTTTTAGGTATAAGAGTTGGGCTTTCGAAGGTAAATTTCAGGAAGATAAAATACTGTCGAATTAGTTAGTGCGATGTTGTTGATGTTTTGATATTGTTGTGCATTATGATTAGAAAGATTTTATATTTTTTATGGTTTTATTAATTATTGTATAATATTGTCTACGCTTATCTAGACCTGAATTGCAGTTAGTAATTTTGATTAAGATTTATAGTGGGCTGTTTGTGTTATCAGGACATGTGTTTTGGGATAGTCAAAATACAGTTGAGGTGTTGTCCTTTGTCATTTGGATTTTTTTCAATTTTTCTAAAAATTGAAAACTTATACCTTCTTTTAAATGTTTCAAAATTTCCCAAAAATATGTAATTATTGAAGTAGGAGTCTCCGGCGTCCCACAATGTGCTAATATTGTGAAAAAGATTGAATTGAAGCCATGTCTTGTGTTTTTGGATTTAGAATCGAGTTAATCATATTTAGCTAAAAAAAATGCTTCCACGCTTGAGAATATAAAGCATGCATATAACTTGGTGTGAATGAACAAAAGATTTGGGGTTATCTTACTGTTTTATAATCTCTCTCTTGCTTGATTGATGATTAGGTGTGAGGAGATGGCATTGAATGCAGTAGAGGAGGAATCAAAGAAAAAATCTGAACCTAAATTGGTGAAGCTGGACAGATCATTCAAATTGGTATGCTTTCTTACTCTGTAACTGAGGGGGGTCTTGTACATGGCTGGGATGAGAAATCATTTGGGGAAAATGATTTACTTACGAAATAACTTTATGAAAGCTGCCAAAATTGAGAAGTTTATAGATTTGTATTTTTCTTTGACATTTTGGACATTGGTCTCCTCAGCAACTTCCATATGCTAGCCCGATATTTAAATTCATTTATTCCTGCATACTAGATTCTTGCCGTAATCTAAAAGTGCACCATAGTTGCCGTCAAAGGTTTCTTTGCACTACTGCTGTGTAGTATGTGCAACATTATAGAAGTTCACAATTTATTATGTACAGGCTGAACAGTGGGTCAATAACATGAGTGCATCCTCAGCAAATGATAAATTTTCTGCGGTGGAATTGGAAGGGCGGCCTGCTAGGTAAGCACACATCTTCACAGTGAAACTTATAGTATAGCATGGTGATTTTCGTAAGTGACAGCTTTAAAATTTTTTAGGCTTGGTATTGGCGCGACAGTTCCTAGAGAGTCCAAACTTATGCTATCAAATGATCCTGTTGAAAGAAAATTGCTTGCCAAGTTAAATGCCAACAAAAGAAAAGTCATTGAGAGAGTTGATTCGGGGCCGTCTATAAGAAATAGAGATGTGGATGAAGAAAGTGAGGAAGATGAGTCAGAGAGTAAAACCAAGATCTTTGGGAAAAAAAGACCCGTGAGTTTAACGTCAACTGTTATGGCAAAAAGGAAGCATATGCAGGCATAGTTGATAACTTGTGTAAGGTAGCAAACTAGCACGGGTTCCCGAAACTTCGGGTAGTTTAATTTATAGGCCTACTAGTTAAAACATACGGCCTCTTTTCCAAAATTTCCCTAGAAACTTCATGATGTTCTGACGTGGGGTTGGATTTGGTGTGGGACGACTCGGAAGAACCACGAAAACGCCTCTTTATATTTTCACAGCCTTTAGAAAAATTATTTAAAACTGGTTCATTATGTTTGACTATATGACATAATGGTGTGGTTACTTATCCAATGACTAGTCGATATTTCACATATTCGGATTAATCCACTTTACTTTAGGTTTAATAAACTCATTATTTTTATAGCTGATAAAATTGTTTCACGAGACTAGGGGTGTTCATCGGTCGGTTCGGTTCGGTTTTCGGTTTTGTATTTCGGTTTTAGAAATATATAATCCGATATCCGAACCATTTTTCTTCGGTTCGGTTCGGTTTTCTACCGAAATGGTTCGGTTATTTCGGTCGGTTATTTCGGTTTTGATACAATTATTTAAATTAATAATATAAATATATTATAAAATATAATATGTTATTTTTTAAAATGATTTCTTAGTAAAATATTTAAATATAAAGTACAAATGAATTACATAAACAATTATCAATTAAGTATTATTCAAAATAATTCTCCATTCACTAATATCATCTCAATAAATAATATAAAATAAAAATAACATTATTAATTTAATTAAATTTCGGTTTTTTCGGTCGGTTCGGTTTTGACATTTATAATCAGAAATCAAATCAAATTAATTTCGGTTTTAACATTTATATCCGAATTATAAAATTCGGTTTTCGGTTCGGTTTAGTGTTCGGTTTTTTCGGTTTGGATTTTCGGTTTTTTCGGTTTTATCCGAAGTTTGAACACCCCTACACGAGACAGACACGCTGTCTCCATATAATATTAATATAATTATTAATTAGCTTCAGAAAGAGAGACTATAAAAAAAATAGTAGAAAGATAGGGTAGATTAGACTGTAATTATAGTGCTAATCATGATCCATTAGCATGTCATTAAATTGAAGAGCACGTCTCTTGTCAAAAATACTGATATTCACAATAAAAAATAATATTTTTATCCTAAAAAAGTATTATTTTTTCATGGATGACTCAAATAAAAGATCTGTTTCACAAAATGAGACTTGTGAGATCGTCTCATACAAATTTTTACCTAAATTGAATTATTAGCATTAAAAACATGGAATACTTCATGCATATGTTTTGGCACCGACACTCGTATCTACCTATCTATTTATCTATCTATCTATTGATCTATATCTACATTTTAAAGGGCACAGGGGAAATTAATTTTTAGAATATTTAACTTCACTCTAAAATTAGCACTTGAGAAATTGGAAAAAAGTTAGATGAATAATTAAGCATTTCATACGCCTTCTATTGATTTTGATGATGACTAATAAAGTATAATACGACTTGATTCGATTGAAAAGTTTAATGAATGTGCAAACCTATTTGGAATTGAAGTCTGATTCTGAAATAATTATTTCCCGATATCTCAAGGTTATGAACATTTAATCTTTTTTTTTTAATTTATGATCATGAAACTTGCAGTTGTTTCTCAACGATGTATACTAAATAAAATTCTGGGTTAATGCAATAACCTGCAAACCAAGTTATGCAAGTAAACTACACTAGACAAAACATGCATGATATATTCACCTTAGAAGATGTTAGCACGATGAATCAAATTTATAATCATTTGGTTAAGCGTTCATGTATTCTATCAACTCGGACACACGTGTTTAAATTTCTAACATAATAAATATATGTATAAAGCATAAATATAACAAAATGAAGGGTGTATTACAGAGAAATGCTATTAAAGTCGCATATTCACAAGCTAAGTCAGCAACTGTACATTCCGACAGATATTTAAATTATATATGCAAGACATGTTGGTCTTCTTTTGTATTTTATATATCCAAATGAAGTCATGGAGAAATTTTTTTCTAACACATCTTTATCTTATCAACAATTTATTATCTTTATCTAAGTTTTTGAATTTTAGATGATTTTATCATGTACACCATAAAAGTTGTTATAAAAATATTTTGTGATTTTTATATTTTAATAATTAATATACACAAATAATATTTAATATAATTTTTTAATGTATATGCATCCATCGCGTGGCACGGGACGCTAGTAGGTGATAATGTTTGGGTCTAGTATTTAATTTGCTGTAACGTTAAAATAAAAGAAACTAAGCAAATAAATTATGTATATAATTCAGTTAATTAATTTAATTTAATTTCATTCATTATAATATAACTTAATTAAAATAGATTTATTTGATATATAAATGTGTAAATAAATTTATAAATGTATTTGATGGAATAAATAATTATTGTGAATAAAGTAACATAAATATCTTAAGAATATTTTTTAGGTTTTTAAGCTTGAAACAAATACGTTGGAGATGAATTTTGTATTTAATTTCAATATTTCAGGATAAAAAAATAAGCTAAAATAGATATGTGGAGGTAAGGCCGCATGGAGAATTTTGAAGGAGGTTGTTGTCCTTGGCTGATTTTTACACTATTTGGTTAAATAAATATTAACAGTCTTGACTAGTGACATCAAATGAGGAATTTTTTATTATTAATTATTATATTATTTTTAAGAGAAATATTTGTTTTTGTTCATAAAAAATTTATGAGTTTTGTTTTGTATCGTTTCATTTTTAAATTTTTTCTTCTATATTTTAAACATATTTTCTTTCATGTTCGGAGTTTATTATTTATGATTATATTTTTATATCTTTTTTTGTACAGATTCATTATGGAGTTGAACACAATATAATCTTGATATTTAGTTAATAATATATAATATATTGAGTAATTGAATGTGAAATCTTGATTAAATTGCTAAAGTCTACCTTATCTCATGCGTGATACAAGATTAGCTACTAAATTACGTCGTATTGTTGTCAGAATTTGGCTCCTTAGTTTGGGAGAAGCTACCATTGATTTTATTTACATAAATTTTCTTCTAACATCATCTATTAATTTATATATATATATATATATATATATATATATATATATATATATATATATATATATATATATATATATATATATATTACTAGCCATTTTAGAAAAAAAAAAGAAAAAGAAGAAGCAATAAACGATGGATCTTATAAGTTTATAATATATCAATATATGTATTAAACATCAAATGATTTTAAAACTTTTTTTTGTTATACTGAATAAAAATTAAAGTCGAGGAGTACCCATTTTCCACAAAATAAAATATATATTTTTATATACAATAAAATATCTATTTATACTTGTTCAAAAAAGGAAAAAATGTAAGAGATCAAAATGAAATAAAATAAGTTGGACCAACCCAAACGTGCGAGGTGGTCGATTATTCTCTATCTCGATCAAGGTAAAAACTCGTGTGAGACGGTCTCACGGATCGTATTTTGTAAGACGGATCTTTATTTGGGTCATCCATGAAAAATTATTACTTTTTATGCTAAGAGTATAACTTTTTATTGTGAATATGGTTAGGGTTGATCCGTATCACAGATTAAGATCCGTGAGACGGTCTCACATGAGACCCACTCATTGATCAATATGATTTAGATTAATAATATATATATATATATATATATATATATATAAATATATATAAATATATATATATATATATATATATATTCTGTGAGACCATATCACAAGAGATCTACTCTAAACCTTATCTTTCTATTTTGTAAAAAGAATTATTAAAACAAAATATTTATATTTCGAATATTAGAAATGCTCATTTGATCAACGTTTACATATTTATATTTATTAAATATATATTTTTTTTTTTTACTAAAACCTACATAATTAATATCTTAAATAGAGTTTTGGCTTCGAAAACACATGACAATTTGCATATTTTTATTTAACATATAATTGAATTTTACCACACTTGGAGTTTTGTAAGCAATTCATTCAAAGGCAATGGGTAAGTGTGAAGTCATTTTCCCGGCATTGGTTTGACGATTTAGTCTGTTTCGACAACTCTAGGTTTTTTTTTTGTTGTCAGGTTGAGTTTTTGTCAATTCAACTCATGTATTTATCTGTTCGGTAAAGGATCAGTTTGACGACTTAATCCGTTTCGACAAATGTAATTGTTTTCTTTTGAGAAATAAAATAAATTGAAGCTTCAAAACATTTTTATGAATATTTTATTTCTTTACCTCCAGGGTTGTAAACCACTACAAGAATAACATGGTCTCTAATCGGTCTTCGCTCCAAAGTAGAGAACAATTAGTGATTGATTTGATTGATATCAATAATCTTGATCACTAAATGTGAGAAGAACCGGCCTCTAAATTAACGACCGACGTTAACTTCGGTCTCAAATTAGAAACCAATATGACTTTTGGTTTCTAATTCGGTTACAAATCCCTGTTTCTCTGGTTGTTAACAAACAAAATCGAGCCAAATGTGACCAAAAAAAAAATTAATGCTCGAATTCGGCTCGAATTAGTTCTATTTGAGTTCGAGCTTGATTCGAAGCTTGAAAATTTTAAATGTCTTACTCGAATTCGGTTCGGTTCGAATTAAAGCTCCAGTTCAAGTTTCGGCTCGAAAGATTCGAATATTGTTTGCGAAATATTCGAACTATTGACCGAAAATACGTATTTGAAAATCTCGAAATTTATTTATTTAATATATAAGTGTATTATATTAATAAAATATTAAAGCTCGCGAGCAATCAAACAAAATAATTTTTACTCGAGTTTGGCTCAAATTCGAAAGCTTATATATATATATATATATATATATATATATATATATATATATATATATATATATATATATATATATATATATATATATATATTATATGTCAGTACTATGCTTGAAGAGGCTGTGAAATATGTAAAATTCTTGCAACTTCATATCAAGGTAAGAAATATTTTCCTAATTAGCATTTTCTTTTCTTCTTTTTTTCAAGTATAATACATAAATTGATCAGATCTTTACAAACAAAGGCTACAATGCACATGAATATATATCATGACTTTTTTTTTATAACGTGAGAACCTCCTGCCAAATTCGATGTGGACTGAGTAAACCCCTAGACTAACAGAATGTCTAAGTTGAATGGCCAATTTAATATATCATATATTGATGGATTCAGAGATCTAAAATTTGCATAACTTAGTGTGGAAGTTGAAATGTATAATTTTAGAGAAAAATCACACAACATATTCCACGATCTTTCAAGATATATAGATCTTAATATTGGCTTTCTTTTTACTATTTCTGCTGTAGCTTCTGAGTTCAGATGAACTATGGATGTATGCTCCCATTGCTTACAACGGAATGGACATAGGGCAGCTTGATTTAAGGATCAAAGCATCAAAACCACATAGAATCCTGAATTGAATTGTTCAAAAGGCTGAGTTAAGGGAAAGAATAATTGCGAATATAATTAATTAAGTTGTTTTTATTAATTAACTGGTATATATAATTAATGATGATATAATCTATTGAATTTAGCACTATCCATATATGTTAATTTGATAATCTGTATGATTTTCTGAATTATCTATCACCAAGATGTTTGATCTCTTTACCACTTAATTATTTGTTATTATCAGTTTGGGGCAATCAACATTTTTTCATTAATGCATCAGAATAGATAAATCGGTCAATACTTATACAAAATGTAAGATTATTTTTTTTAACCATGATCATGAGTTCGATTTCTCGTACCAATAATTTTTTGAGCGAGCTTATCATACACATGGTTTGCAAGCTATAATATTAACCCCCGAGTTTATAATTTAAGCACCAGAAGGTAGTATTTGTTGCGGGTTTCAATGTCATAAAAAAAATAGTGGATATCAATTATAAAGTTCGGTTGTGAAAATTATGGGAAAAAATTAAATTACATGTTTAGACTACACTCTTATGTTCACTCCATGTGTCACGCCCCGAGACCGGGGTTAGTCGACACCGGCGTTGTTCAACAATCACATAATCGCCAAACAACAAGCCTCGTAGTTCAGTATAAATCAAAACCAGTCTATTTCATAATTAACTCAAAATAATCTTGTCTTACAGTGATAAATTCCAAAACGAAATAGAATGTGCGGAAGCGATATACAACTTGAATCAAAAATTAGGAAGAACATAAGTGAGAAATCTTCATATCTCGAAACTTCATCTCCGACTCCAAAACACGTCTTATTTCATCCTCGTCTACTTGATCTGCATTCTTATCTGGGGAGGAATGTAAGGGGTGAGTGTTTGGGAAACACTCAGCAAGTGAGGGCCGATCGATTACCACAAATATAAATATGATTTAAAACCCATATTGAAAACTGATTTTCAGAACGTAGTATCTCATATCAGATCAGAATCGGAATCGAAATGCGAAACAGAGATTATCAAACAATTCAGAACAGAATGAATCAGAACAAACGAAAACACTGTTATTCATCTTGTTATCCATGGTCAAATTGTCCCCAATATGTTAGTCCTCTAAGGGGTGAGGCCAAAACACAGTTTTATACCCACTGATGGGGGCCGAAACACAGTTTTATACCCACTGATGGGGGCCGAAACACGGTTTTATACCCACTGATGGGGGCCATATATAATTTACAATCGTCGTTCCATATCCCACTCGAATCATAACAGTGCACCACAAAATCAGATGTATCAAACAACATTTATCGGAATTTTTGAATGAACTCAGCAGAATCAAAGAACATCGGAAATAGAAGGACATATCGTACATCGATCGAGATTTTATAAAATATATAATAGCATTTTCCAAAAATGATTTGACACACATAGACGCATGTCATGAAATACTTATACAAAGTTTAAATTACAAAGAAATACATAGCAAAAGCCCACTTACAGTATTCTGATTGATCAAGGAAACGTGAATGGTGAGATTGCGGCAGAGCTTTATTACTAGAGGGCGAAAAGCTTCGAGAATACAGCGCTGCTAGAGAGGATTTCGAGAATTTGGATGTGCCAGTTTCGAATGAGGAGCCTTCCTTTTTATAGGCGCGAATAATCTTCTACAAGGTAGGCTCTGAAGTCGCTCCACGAATGACGCTGCGTTGATGGCTCCACGAATGACTCTGATGGCTTAATCAATGGATGATTGCACTAACCTCTCCCGGATGAATGTGGCCACTTTTTGGTTCAAGGTACGCACCCGAGATTCATGAGTGATTTTGGTTTTCCTTAAGTACAAATGGAGAGTGATTTTGGCTTCATGAATCTCTTCCAAGATTGGTGTAATTCCATATGGTGATAAATAGTCAATAATGAAGGGACAATAATTATTCAAATTTTCAAGATTATGATTGTATGGAACAAAAAAAAAATGTTGTGCCAAAAAAATGAGCTGATATTTCCTATGACATATATAGGTTTTTTTTTTTTTTTTTTGCAAGATTTCGGGTCTTCACACCATGCATGGTCTGTCTACACACGACCACCATTTAATTAAATATTAAAATAGCTCATTATTATTTTAACCTCCATCTAAAAATTAAATATTTATTAGACCTTCACTTTTGATAATACCTACTCATATAAAAATACGTGCATTTAGTTAGTTTTATAATTTCAAAAACAAGAATGAAAGAGGAACGAAACCATGCTGCCCATTGATTTCAATGAAATGATATCGTGTAGAGTTACATGTACTGTGAGACCACAACATGAGCAACCAACTTGGAGATTTTAGTCATCCGCATTTTCAATTCAAGTATACACTTGCCTCCTTAAAATACACTCCATAAGTCATGCAAGCAGATGGTGAACACATTGCAATATATCATTACTGACCCTCTGAAAATTGTATTAGATTTATTTAAATAGGAATATGGCTACTGTTTATATGTGCATATAAAATCTGAGTTACGACACAATTAAAAATAGAAAATCTTGAATATCAAGAAAGCACGTAGATCCACTTTCCTTGCAGACTAGTGGAACTGATCCATAGTATTTTCCGGTATTCTTTGAACTGAGTTTTATATATAGTTCAGCAGATCCAACTAAAGTTAGTAATAATATGATTCAAAGCATAAGCTTCATCTGTGTCAGCAATTCTTGAGATCTATGCAATTTAATGCCCAAAAACAACATTATCCGAATCAACAAAATTCTTAAGCACCATCATTCCAAAAAACACACATGCTGTTTATTAAAAGATATCAGACTTTGGCTCATCGATACAAATATTTGACTCTCCCAACATGAAATGTGCAGTCACGACGTACGACTAAGGGATCTCGAATAATTAAAGAGGGCACAACCTGTCACATGATAAAATTTACAGAGTTATGACCTTTTCTTATACCCTAACAAGATCGTGATTTGGACATGTTCACTTATTATGAAACAAGTTTTACAAAACCAGATAATTATACCTTCAAAACCTCTCTAATGGGGACAAAGATCAGTCCTACGAGTCCCCACATCACCCTCGCAGTAGAATGATTGTGAAGATTCTGTTTCAAGCACGATTGTCGTTAACATGATTAGGAACTTCGTTTTGGCTGTCTAGAGGCATGTATTGTGCCATTATAGCCCTGATCTCCGAGTCCATATACATCTGAAAATGAAAAAAGGCAAAAGATGAGCTGATAAAGAAATGACTGGAGTTACAATTCCAATTAACAAAACCACCATCAATAGTGTCTGATGTTACGGAAATATTAAATTAAAAAGCAAGGGAATCCTGCACTGAGTGTGACTTCTGTACTTCCACAGGAACTGTCGAAATGCAACAAAACTAAAAACAGAAGCACTTCAAAATTTGTTTTTCCATGCTCTGAAAACATTGAAAAATGAACTCAAAACAATCCTATTTAAGAATTAACATGATGAAACATATTTTCTTTGCATTATCAAATATGAAAATTTTAAAAACATAAATCATTTTCGAAGTTGATGTCAGACCAAAGGCAGTTATTCCTCTAACATGTCATTCCTTCAACCATTCATCTTGTTTCAGCTTCTTCCCAAAAAGCCTATGTGCTATCTATATAACATGTTCAGAGTCTAGATGTCAAAATAAGGAAGGCCAGATTATACAAAGAGATTTCAACTTTTGAGGTCAAATGGCTAAACTAGCAATTAATTGAACATTGATGCATAGAAAACTCACCCTCAACCTATACTTGTAAATGAGATACGCCCCACCAGCAGCCATAGCCAATACAATCATAGTGATCCAAACAGCTGTCCAAGAAGACTTCACTTCTGTAGCCCTCTTACCTGCACAAGAAACAGAATAATAAAACATGAGCCTCAGACATGCAACATAGATACTGTAGAAGCGAGTGTCTACTGCTACACAAAATGACATAACATCATACAAGTCATATTTTAAAATGTACAGTAATCTAAACATTTTGTTTCAACCTAACCCACATAAAAAGCCACACATCATAGCAAGGACAATTGGTACTTTCCTACGTACACAGAGGGTGATGTATGTGTAAATGAACTCACTTATGCATGTATCATGGTCCCTGATATACAATAGATCCCCACTACAGGAACATTCGTAACTGCCCCACAAGTTCTTGCAGCTGCATTCTGGGCATTGACATGCTTTCTTTTCTTTACATTCATCAACATCTGTTTGTTATAAGAAAATTCAACGTGGAAGAGGTTAAACCAAGAGAATATGCTGGGAATAGACGCTAATTCAAAGTTTCAGAAATATAATTGACAATAAATGACAGGGAACTTAGTGTCTGCTTGAAAGACGTATTCCTTACAATTTCAGGAAAACAAAATTCTAAAATTTATTTTTGCATAATATAATTCCACAATGTCCTTACTAAAATGTAATATATATTCCAAAAATATCGAGCGAAGACAGGTCCAGTGTTCATGCTAGAAAATGGTCTGCATGACTTAGTATATGCATATTAGTATTAGGCAACAGAGAGTCGTGTCACTTTACAAAGGAACGACATTGTACTAATATCCGTGTTGCGTTGCGGTTTAGATTAATGAAAAACAGTGGATTGAAATGTACTCATCAAACAAGGATGTTATCAAGTAACAAATATAGGGTCATTAGTGCGTGATATGAAAAAATCCTTACCCCCACATGTTTTAACGCCATCACCTTCAAATCCTGGAGGACACTCGCATTTTCCCTCCTCATTATCCTACATATATAATACAGGGATTCTCCTATGAATCAATTTTTGTCTCGTAAAAAATAGCAACAAAAATAAATATAATTAGAAAATTAAAAAAAATACAAACCAAACAAGCAGAGAAAGTAACTCCATTTCTGGTATCGTGCCAACAGCCTCCATTACTAATTTTGCACCGCCCAGGCCCACTTGCTGCATGGTGAAAATAGAACATAAGACAGTTTCATTGCAACGCCTTGAGATACTCATACAAGAAAGGAACAAATCAAGAATCAGAATCTTTTGGAATGGTCACAAATATGAGTCAGACCCTCAACCATCAAGACTCAAGGATAATGTTGTGTGCAATCAGAGGTGGCCTGAAAATAAGGCTCTTGGTTTGAATACTTATTTTTTGTCTCCATAAATTCATACTTTGGCTATAAACTGAATTCATTTTATGGACGAATTCATCAATGAAGATAATTATTTTCTCCAACTCCTTCTCACATGATAGATTGATTTCTAAGAAGAGAGAAAAAAAGCTGTATAAACACTGGGACGTGACAGCACTATCCAACTTCAGTTGCCACCTAGCCTCCTTGGTTTAGGTTCTATAATTCCACTGGTGAGCTAATTTTATCTTTATTTTTTAAAAGAGAACTTGAATCGCAAGCCAAGATAGAGCAATACCACTTTACTCTTGTATGCCCCATATTTTTTGTCCTCCTGTTTTTTCCTCTAATTTACCTTACACATACAAAACAACCAGCATAATGCATCCATCTACAATCTGGAAGAATAATCACACCTAGATAAGCACCACATAGCTCCGATTTGTGGTGGAGAGTGGCATAACATGGAGCAACTCAACCTTTTAAAACTACTTAACCTCATATCTTTGGGTGTCAAATTTTGTAGGGCAAACAATGGTGAAGATTTACAGAGCAACCAAAATTCTGTGAAGAGATTACATGAAGTTGAGGATAAGGCGAGTGTGAATGAAATGTGCATTATTGATGGAATAATTGCATCACATAAAAAACTATAACATGAGCTTCATAATGTCCAAACTGCTTGAAATGCTTAAGCTAGAGAGGAGAGACAAAACAGGAGTGCGCACCAGTAAACAATCAAGTAACTCTGGTAAAAAATGAGAAAATAATTGGGAGAGATATGAAGAAGCAAGAACTGTTATTCTCGTGAGCGGCAATCAAATGACTCAGTTTGTGTTATATGGTGTCACTTAAGGTTTATTTGAATATAACATAATTCTAATATGAGAAACATTGTCGGCTAAATAAAAGTATATATAAATGTCAACTCAGACTGGTCAATATATTTCTCTTTTGGTTCACTGTATTTCCAAAAAGCGCAAAAATTGTGGAATAATAAATTATATGATTATGGGCTTCTAGATACCCGGTTATTGTTCAACTTTATTTCCTCTTTATTTTTAGTTTGTAGCTGGAAAGAGCACAGGAGTGGGTTCTCAAGGCATTTCCATCAAAATTTTCTGTTGTTTGGACACTATTCCTCCGATTTGAGTCACAAAGAAGTAACAAGACAAGTGGAGAAAATATTGACGATGAAAATCTCCAAGGTGGATGTGGACAGAATAAATTTCTTATTGTGCAATATGACTCGTGTTTAATATACATTCTAATTAATGTTTTATTGATGTGAATCTATATTAGAAGCAAGTCATTCTGTGGCAAAGTAAGGCATAATTTGTTGTTAAAAGTACTTCCAACAACTAATTCTTGCAGAAAGCACTTTCTCATAAAATTATATAACTAACCACGTCCAAGAAAAAGAACAAATTGCATTCACTTACATACCAATACAAGAACTGTAACCATCTCCCTTAAACTGCACACCATTAACAACGGGGCATTCACACACTCTTCCTCGAAATGTGTCCTGAATATGCAAAAAATAATCATAACAAAATGCATAACACTATTTTTTATTAATTTAGCAACTGAAAAAAGTACCTTGCAAGCTGTAATGTTAGCTGTCTTGTCTAGCCAGCAGCCTCCATTATTATCCAAGCACTCGTTTGTTTCTACATCTGTAGTTAACAGAGCATAAGCTCCAACTTTATTATAAAACCAATTAATCTAAAGACATTAAAATGTTCCTTCAAGCGGAGATTACTTACCACCACTCAGACAAACAGCTGGCTCTGTCGTTTCCTCATAACCTGAACAGAGAGCCTTCAAAACAGAGCCTTTTTCCAATTTCCCTGAAAAGAAACCATATAAGAAAAGATAATAATTTTACTCCTGAAAGGAAACATACTATTACAGTCTAACCTCGATATTGTCGATTATTAACAACAAGTGTAGGCAATATGGTCACATCACCTCGCGATCCTTTTCCAATCTATAAGTACATATTTCAGTTCTCAGGCAATGAATGATATTCATAATACAATATGAAATAAACGCATATTGCAGCAATATGATGAAAAGCAGAAGATGATTTCGAAGAAGTTGGTCACAAAAACTCACTTGTGCATCCTGTTCTAACTTAAGAACTGGATTGTCTGAATCAGCCTCAGGATCACCCATACACATTTCGATTTTTTTCAGATCAAGACCTGAAGGGATAAAAACATTATGTTGATATTCAGTAATTTAGATGGTATTTTAATGTGAGAAATGAAAAAACTTACCTAAAGATTTTACAACACTGTCTGCACATTCTTTGTTGTACTTCTTCTCTTTCATGGGGCATCTAATTTGAAAGTCAGTAACATAGTCCCACCATATCCATGGCTTATTGGTCTCATTGGTCACTTTGAACACGCAAAGCTGTCTCAAATTTTCAAGAACCACATCTCTCCCTTCATAGCCCGTGCTAAAATCCTGTTCAGGGTCTGGAGCACAATACCTTCCATGGTTGATGCATTGAGACTTGCATTGTTTGCTAATGGTAAATGCCTGCGGGCAATACCAAGTTATATAATGTGGTGTAAATTGAGTATAACCGCCTTTCTCAAGAATTTGAGCTGCTCCCTTAAAATTTTTTACAAACTCCATCAACATATCACACTTAACGCCACATTCGTCATTGCTATTAGTCCACAGTTCGTATTCCACACGATCATCTGGGTGTGGAACAGCTTCCCTCCAGTCAAGATTCACATTCACCATATCTCCACCACTGATGGCTTTCTTCAATTTTTCTCCAAAAGTTTTGTCTATCAGTGCTGAGGGAATTGTTATGTTCTTAATATAATTTGCCGACGAACCATCCTCTTCGGGTGAGTCCATAGTTATTAATGCTTCCTCAATGTTATCAGCCACTAGAACTGCAGCTGCCCCAGCATTTTGGGCATTCCAAACTTTTAAAGCAAAAAAGCAATCTGCAAGCCAAGAAAAAAGATTCGTAAACTTGTGTCTTCATAAAGCACGTGCAATTGTACCTAGCAGAATATCTTAAGAGAATAAACTTAATCAGAATTCCTTAAGCAATGCCATTAAAATGGTAGGCAACATTTCCAAGCATTACTTAGTAACAGGAAAGGTGAAATTGTGGAAAATTTGAACACCCTAAACTATTGTAAACCAGGACACAATGTAGTACTCTCGAAAAACAAAACCGAATTAAAAATTGAATAATTTGGTCGGCGACCGAACAAACCAAAATTTCAGAAAAAATTACAAAATTGAATTTAAAAAAATTGAATTTTATTATTAAAAACAAAAGGTAATATTCCAATTCTGTGGCCCAAGAAATTTTTATTAAAATTTCTGATCTTCTAATTCCAGGGCCCAAGTAAAATTTTGTGATCTTCAATATCTATGGCCCAAGAAATTTGTATTTGAAAATTTTGATAAAATTGAATTTTATTTTACAAAATCGGTTTATTCAGTATAAGCATTTTTTTAATAAAATAACCAAAATCGAACAGAATAAATCAATTTAATCGATTTTTTTAAATGAAAATTGTTCTGAATAACCGAACCAAATTTCTGAACCAGATCAGTAGGGGCCGGTTATTTCGGTTTAACCGAAATTTTGCTCACCAACAATGCCTATGTCAGAGTTTTATGAAACATATGACCAAGACTACTGAGAGAATTTTGCACCTACTGCTAAAAAAAATAAATTAAATGTTCTACAAATCATAGAGAGTAAATATGTAATATATTTATCTCTAATATGATGCAAAAAACATATTCCTCAGCGATGTTTACACGAATAGCGGGCAAGAAAGTATGAAGATTATGAAAATCTTGAATGGACTGAAACAACTCCCAAGGGATTGATAAATTCACGCAGCAACCCAAGAACACGGGGATACTTTCGCTAGAACAATTTATATTCTTTCTCAAAAGTATTCTAATAACAGCAAATAATAATATTTAATGTATGAATGCTATTAGAGATGATCTTGAACACAATAAGATTTTGAAAAATTATCTTCTTTATGAACTAAACCCAAGAAGTCGGGAGTTCTCTGGCATTCTTTGTGAATAGAATTGGCTATAAGTAGCTCTATTCTCCATTTCCTAGTGTGAATGTATCATCATATATTTGCTGAAAGAGACCAGGATTTTGGGGTGCATCACTGGCGGCGGAGTGAAGCCCAACATAACACAAAGCTGAATGATGACCAGCTTAGTTTTTACTTCGGAAAAAAAGCTGACGTTTATATGAGTATAGAATTTGCAAGTTTTATTTGACAGACTCTTACACAGGGTCAACTTGGTGACATGGAGAGACAAGAACAAGTCATCCGTTGCAAAGTGGCTGCAGAGACTAAGTGTCTGTGCAGTTGCTCCAGGGGGAGATCCGGTTAAAAAGACTCTTGGAAGAACTAAAAACTGTTGGGAAAATGCCTATTAGTTATGACCTTGTTTTGCCACGATCAGGCACCAGTAATTACTGCTCAGAATCCAATTCACGAAGACAGTAAAAACACTTGGAAAACAACAAACATTCCGTTAAGAAGAAGTCTGAGAACGGCAACATTTGCGTTACTTAGTTTCCATCCTAACGTCAACTGATTAACATTCTTACAAAGATCTTACTCAAAAAGATCTTTGAAGTGCTATATAAGGCAAGTAGATAATGATCCACTCTATACACATGCTTGAGTAAGAGCATTTGAAACCACTACATTTGTAATCATAAGAGACAAAATAATAATATCTTCATGTGTATGATTTGATAAGATATACTTCGTAAAATATTCCTCAACTCCATAAATAACAAACCAAATGATAATTAAAAAAGATAAAATAAAATAAAATAAAAAAGTCCTCCAAACCAGACAATTATTTTGCCCGAATAGAGAAAGTGACTAAAATATATAGGGATAAGCAAATCAAAATAACCTAGCCACATAGATTATTTATCTAATCTCAACGACGAGAAAAGGAAAATTTATCAGAAATTACCAAAAGGATGTCTTCTCGAATAAAATAAACAACTATCCTAAAAAGACGAGCATTCTCCAATTCAACCTCAAACCAGCAAACTAACGAAAATGGACTAAAGAACATGCACAAAAAAATAACGATATACACCTCAAACAAGAAGCTCAATCACTGAATGACTGAATACTTCTTTTAAGTAAAAATTACACACATCATAAACTGAAACAAAGAAATAACCAAGATGATAGAAATGACATCTCTAGATATCACAATAGAAATTTCGGATCAAAGTAACCGACAAGGTAAAACAGAACCAAAAATTTTCAACACGTAAAAGAACAGATACCTCCACGATCAACAAGAACAAAATTCGGTAGAGCCCCAGGCTTGGTCTTGAAAGAAACCCCAAAATCATCAAAAATTTTACAGCCTTTCTTGTTATCTTTTGGGTACACCACAGTTCCTGCCATACTTCCCCCATACTGTGGAATCCCAAAGTTTCCAATAGCACTGTCTTGAGTCCCCTTTATGCTATCCGGTGACGTCACCCTCAAGCTGTTCTTCTCCACAACAAACCGACCCATCACTGATTCTGCGAAAGCCAGCAGAAAAAACCCCAGCAAGATTACAGAGCTTGGAATCTTAAAACAATCCATTCGCTCGAACAGAATCACGAAGAAGGAAGTTTCAGGCTTTTGCAATCGCTGCTTAGCTATGGCTAGGATATCCTATTTTTCATGGGAGTTCTAACAATGGGGCAGTGCCGGGGAACACGCTCAAACAATGTGTTTTCTGTTCGGGGAGAGAGTGGGTTGACAGGGAAGGAAGTCGGATTTATAGCAAAGAAAACATTCTTCTTTAAATATTGAGAATAATAAAATAATATATTCAATCAAAAAACAAAGGAATAATAATAATTGGCGGAATATAAATAAATTAAATAATAAATCAAGAAATCATGAAGATTTTTTATTTTTACTTAAAATTATTATCCTTCAGAAATTGGAGAAGTGAGCGTCGAATGATAGTTTTTTGAAGGATTAAGAAAGAAACTAGAAAATTAACTGAAGTAATGATAGAGTTTATGGAGGGTCGTGCATATTAAGAGGCAAATGAGTCAAATGACTCAGGTCCTCTCTTTTTTGGGACCCAAAAATTTTAAAAAAAAATTATTATATATAATATTAGTTACTAGATAACCCAAAACTAAATATTTATTAAATAGAACTTGCTTAGCATGTTATCGATTTATTCCCTAATCTTCCCCAATATTCATCTGTGCAGAAAAGCCTTAATCGACTCCAGTAGTTGTGTCGTCTCTAAGTTTGATTGAAAGACCCGTGATGAGCTATAAGTCTATTTTCTTGTATTTGCTTTGTTCGGACTTCTAATTTTTATTGTACTTTTTTACTTTCTTCGGGGCTTTATGTGATATCTATAATCTAAGCTTTATGACTGAAATTTTGGTAGATGTAATGCATATCTGGCTTTCAAATGCTCATATTACTTATAAAATCTTATTGAATGTTCTGGTCACAGTAGCAAGTGCAGAGCGAAGTTTCTCAAAGATAAAGCTCATCAAAACTTTTCTCCGATCAACCATGTCACGAGAAAGATTGAATGGATTGGCTATGTTATCGATTGAGAAAGAAATTACTGAACAAGTTGATTATACAGACTTGATTAATATTTTTAGCTCTAAAACTGTTAGGCGGGTTGTTTTTTAGTGATCATTTTGGACATGTTTGATATTTTTATTCCTTTAGTTTTTTATATTGTCTTTGACGTATTGATTTAATTTGAAAATTTGCCACGAAACTAAAAAAAATATGAATACACATTATGATTCAAATACCTCTTTTTAAAAGTTAGACTCAGGCTCAAATATTATTAGAATCGACCCTGAGTTTAAGTGTTCGACAACGATAAAAGATTTGTGTATTCGAGTGGCTTTGAGTTGGTTCAAGGATCTAAGCCTCTCGAATGTTTTGGTTGAATCAAATGCATTTATGGTTATAGATGTTCTTAACAATCTGATGGGTGATGTTTCTAGCTTTTGTTTGATTTTCGAAGATAGTAGAGTATTAGCGTTTAAAATATTATAATGTGTTTTTATTTTTGTCCGTAGATCAACGAATCATATAGTTCGTGATATGACTAAAGTGACATATTTTGTGAAAGCATTATTATATTTCAATATTCGTTGATTTTTGTTATTATTTTTATCAAAGTTAGTAATGAATTTATCATTTTAATTTAGAAAAAAAGTTTTGGAAATGTGGAATTATGATTTTTGATTACTACAAAACTAGTAGAAGTTTATTCTATCAAGGTCTGTATAAGTAGTTCCTTGATCCATCTTTGAAAGCTAAAGGCGATATATTGAAAACAATTTATCAGAATATTATTACAAGTTACAAAGGTAATAAAATGAAATTTGATGATTTTTTAGTAATATATAATTATATTTGTAATTTTAATTTCATTTTTCCTATATTCAAATATTTAAAAAATATGCTACTTTTATCTTTAGAATAAAATTAATTAATTTTGTTTTTTTTTTTTTTTTTTTTGTATTTTAGCAATTTCACCCTAAATTTTTGGATAAATGTCGGACTTTCCAAAACCGACTTTAACGATCTCAATTTCCTGCTCGTCAAGTTTCAGAATCTTGAAGCTGCAACCATGAAACTCAGGCTCAGATCAATTGATTCCAAAGAAACGCTAAAAGTCGAAGCCCCGAATCAATGTACCCTTCGCCAACTCAAGCAGATTCTTTCTCAAAACCTCCCGAATTCCCCCTCTCCCGCTTCGATTCGTCTCTCCCTGAATAGAAAAGACGAGCTCCGGCCCGCCTCGCCGGGTGCCGAAGACTCTCTCCAGGTTTTAGGGGTCGCGTCTGGTGATCTTATATTCTTTACTCTCAACCCTGATTCAGTGCAGAATTATTCCCCTGTTTCGGAGCAAGAAGTTGGTAATGATTCGAACCCTGAAAATATTCATCCCTCCCTGGAATCTGAAGCTTCTCAAGATTTGAATGACGTTGATAGCCTCAGCGAACCCAAGATTTCGGAGTCTGATGGGTTGAATGGGGAAACACTAGATACGGCAACCCAGTTGGAGGAATCTGCGGGGGGTTACATGGAGTTAGACGATGGTTGTGATGACAATTACAATGTTAGTGATGGCTTTTCAGCAGACGCGGTCGAGGATTCATTTTCTGTACGTGGGTATTTGAGGAAAGTATTCATGGACGAGTTGCATGATGATTGTGGACGTGATCACAAGTTGACTTTAGTGGCAATTCATGCGGTATTTTCAGACTCTGGTTTTGTGGGATTTGATCGAAATTCAAATAAGCAAACTGATAATTTTCAGTTTAAGAGTAATTGGCCTTCAGGTTGTTTTATGCCGTCAGTGTCATACACTTTGCCAGACATTGTTGCCCGGGGTGGTGGAATTGACAATATTGTCTTGAACTTTCAAAGCTTAGGGAAGTTCATGACTGTTTATGGATCGTTAGAGAATGAATCAAGGGGACACAGTACGCACTTTTTGAAAGTGAATGAGGATGAACTAGTGCCACTTTTGAATGTTGTCTGGGCGAATTGTGATTTGACCGAAAGTATAGGAGGATTCGATGGAGGTGTTTCGAGTACATCACCTGAGAAAGAGTTGTCTAAGTTTTGGAGAGAAGTGAAAGATAATCTTGCATTACCATTGTTGATCGGTTTATGTGAGAAAAATGGTTTAAAACTACCTCCCTGCTTTACAAGACTGCCTCCTGATCTAAAAATGAAAATCCTGGAGTTGCTGCCTGGTGTTGATGTAGCTAAGACAAGCTGTGTGTGCTCGGAACTGCGATATTTGGCATCAAGCAATGACTTGTGGAAGTCAAAGTTTAATGAACAATTTCCAAATGAGAGAACCGAGGGTCAGGGATATGCTAGTTGGAAAAAGGCGTTTGCCGTGGCTTGGGAGAAGGAGAAGCGCAGGAATGTCGAGGAAAGGAGGGGGATCAGAGCAGCAGTTAGGCATCCAAACCCATTCTTTGTCCCTCAGGGACCTCGTATGATAGGCGGTCCACACGATATTTGGCCCGTCCTTGGGGCTGGTACCCGTACTGGGCCCCGTGATCGACTCAATCCTAGGATTCGGAATTTTTCTCCACCATGTAGACTTGGATGGCAAAACAACAGGGGACTCATCTGAAGTTAGAAGGTGGTTTAATGGCCTTTGGTTTAGCTTTCATGCTGGTAGTAAACCTTGTTGAAAGCAGATAAGTCGTGTCATGTCTATGCTTGTGATAAACATACATATTAAGATTCTAGCATGTTACTGTTGGTGTGTGAGTACTCTTGGCCTTGCGCCTTAGTTTTCTTGGATCTTAATTTCCAATCCATACTCTATTTCTAGCATCATATCGTAGATTAAAGTTGGCTACTTCAAATCAAATTAGTACATGGGGAAAGTATTTAGTTGAATTTTCTTGACATGTTTTCAAAAGTATGTCAAGTGAAGTGTAAATTATCAAAAAGAGTAATTTATGGGAATATTTGGAAGGAAGAAATGTTGCCTTTTGATTTACGAATTCATCATATTCATGGTGATGTTTGGTGCTAAAGGGTTTAAAGAGGATGAAGAATCTTTATTTTGAAAGATTTTGGATGCACAATATTAGTCTTTTGAAATACTAAAATTAAAATTAGACAAATAAAAAAACATATTTGTCGGAATTATTTAAATTAGAAAGCGGAAAAATAAGAAATTGAAAAATCATCAAGTTTTACTAACTAATCAAGTCATTATTAAATTCCCGGGTTCGTACTCGGATTGATTTTTCATTGACCTCTACATATTACACTGTTAAACTATATCACTACATATGATAACAGTCTATCGGCCTAATTATAAAGAAATTTTTTAATTATAATCCGAAGTTCATAATTAAAAAATCGCAAAATTAGACACGTGACATTTCAAAAGTGGTGACATTATTATCTATAATAATTTTATTTTATTATTATATAATACAAGAACGACATTAATCATATGTGATCACCAAGTCATTTTAGATTGATAAGTTTTTTGTGAGACAGTCTCACGAATCTTTATCTGTGAGACGGATCAACCCAAATAAGATATATGTCTCATAAAATACGATCCGTGAGACCATCTCACATAAGTTTTTGTCATTTTAAATTTTCCTAAAACAATCTTTATTTTATTAACTATTCATTATTTTTATCTATGTTTTTGAATTTTTAAATTATTATATAACCTCTTACATAAAAAAAACTATTATAAAAATAATGTGAATTTTTTTTTTAATAATAATATTAAAAATCACATAAACATTATAACATAAAACAAAATTAAAGTGTGCAGTGTGCACTATTAAATTTTAAATGTGATAATCATTCAACCCCAATTATTATCTACGTAAAGTTTTTCAATAATTATATGTAACAATAATTTAAAGATTTCAGCAGCTTTTTAAAAATCTGTGTTTTTAAATATGAATATATTACACAAAAGTTGGGTAATGTTATCCTGATAACAGAAACCAACTTGAAGGGAAATATAATTTTCATATTAAATTGATTTCTCTAATGTTATCTTTTACTTGTTAGTTTGATTGAGTATAATATTTAATTATGGTTTGCCTTTTTAGATAATTATGTCATATTTTATTGTAATATAATATCATGTGGAATATTGAGTTTTACCTTTCTAGATATTATTTTTATGATAAAGATTTTCTAGATATTATATTTATGATAAAGATCTTGGAAATATGGTATCAATATTTAAAAGTAGTTTATTTCTTATTAAACTCTCACTTTCCTTGTGAAATAGGTTTCTTTGTGAAGATAAAGTCTATGTCTATATATAAGAGATCAAAGACATTGATCCGGCTGCTCTCTCTTCTCAATCAATATACACGCACTGTGCACGTCATGGTTCTCATAGAAAAACATCCTACAAAGGCGTTGCTGTTTTGAAGAGGAGTCGTCCGTTTTGTTTTTCACTCTTCGCTTGGAGGTTTTCATGAAAGCATAACTGATGTACTTTTGCACGTCGAGATTTCATAGACAAATAATTCTATAAAGACGTTGCTGTGTTTTGAAGAGTGTTGATCACGTGTTGCTCTGAATGTTGCCAACATCTACAGACAACATCCGTAACGATGTTGACTGAAGTTTACATCTAATTGATCGTGTTTTTCGGGATCAAGTTTTGATTTCTTATTTATGTTTTAATATTGTTGGTAGTTTTTAGAAAACTTTATTTTCTCAAAGCGTTGAGGAAATTGATTTGTGTAATAATCACTACTGATAGGTTTTTGTGTAAACAGTTTGATTTTTTAGTGATTAATTTTTGCCATAAGGCACCGCACAAGTATTTATACTTATGCATATTTAATCTTGTACATCTATTTATTTAAAGTGAATTTGTGTTACAAAATATAATGTTCCACTGCATGTTGTCCCAGATGTTGTAATATCTGGAACAACACCTAATTCTGACAAAACACAAATTTACTATTTTACATCATATACTGATATTTTTATTATTTCGTTCATCTGTCGGACAAAATAATCCTAACACAACAAATTAAAGATTTACTCCAAAGCTTTAGGAAAGTTATTTATTTCTTCAAATTTCACCGTTATATCTTGGGAACGAGTGATTTAACGAGTTGGGTTTCTGACAAATTGATGTCACTGTAAGTTCCCTCCCAGATTGTTAACCAATTGACAGATTTTGGGGTATCATCGTCGACCCAGATAACACTGTTTATGGAATAAATTTTGCAGAGTTGAGGGCAACAATGCAGGGCGAAATCTATATCATGAAAGGGAAAAGGAGGATGTAATGCTGGCAGGAAAGCAGAAGGCTTATAGAACGAAGCATGTTGAAGTGGATAGACATTTCATAAAGGAGAAGCTAGATAGTGGATTGATTTGTACTCCATTTGTTCCTTCAAATGGCGAAATGGATATATTGTTACTATGTTAGGAAGATTATATAAATAATATCTTGTAGATTTTTTTATTGATATCGCGTATTTTAGATTGATACAGGTGTATATTTGGTTTCCTAAAATCAATAGATTGCTAGGATTAAGATCTAGAGTTTTCATTATAAATAATTTAGTATGTTGTATAAATACCATATATTTATTGGAAAATAATACATGAAATTATTCTCTTGTTTTTTTACAAATGGTGCTATGAAAATTATATTCAAGTTAGGAGCATGGAGAGAGCTAGAGATATACGAGATCAGCTAGAGGGGTTGCTTGAAAGGGTTGGAATCGAGTCGACAACAAATCCCAACGCTTTAGATTCTATTAAGAAAGTAATAACTTCAAGATTCTTCCCCAACTCAACTAGGCTGCAGAAGAATGGATCTTATAGAACTGTGAAACATCCACAGATTGTTTATTTTCACCCTGGCTCAGTTTTAGCACAGGTGCAACCAAGATGGGTCATATACCATGAACTTCTTTTGACAACCAAGGAGTATATGCGACAGATAAACGACTAAAACGGAATGACTGGTAGAAATAGCTCCGCATTATTATCAGTTGAGGATGTAGTATCAAGGAAAATGCCTCGTGGAGAGGGTCTAGCATCTAGAAAGGGTTGATGTAAGGAACTTTTATTTTTTGTTTTATATATTTTATGGTTTGCGGTAAATACTTGCTTTTCTGTTTTGTTTTCATTGAAATACTTCTACTTTGAAAGTAATCACATTAATTTATATTATTTATATCAGGTTTGTTAATATTTTTGGTCTAATATTTATTACAATATAAAATATAGAGTTTAAGTGAAATTATCTTATGCAACTTTATTTTAATCATATTCTTTTAAACTAGGTTACCTCTATAAGTTCGAAGTTCATTTGATTCTTGTACTTTGGTTTAATCCCTTTAGTTTATGTTGAGGTATTAGTGTTTAATACCTTCAGGCTCAAGCCAAAGCATCACCACCCTTTAACAAAGCATGTGTTTTAGTCTGTGAAGGCTCACTGCATATACTCGAGAAGCCTTTCAATAACGCCTTAATTGTTGGGGTTGTGAATAATCCATGTTGACAAATATAAGTAATTCATATTGTAAATGTATTACATGCTTCATTGTTACTTGATTGTTTTCAAAGTACACGTTGGATATTATCTGACAATTTTATCCATAAATTTAGAATCTAGGATATTGTATATTTGTACCTTTTCTTGCTTTGCACCTAAGCTGCAGGCCACCAAGCATGTTAGTTTGCTTTGTGCCATTAAGAACCATTGGAATTTTTCGGTTTTTCTGTGCTTATATTTTCTTATACTGATTCGTGGCTTCCAAACTTATTATAGGGGTTCCAAAATGTTTCCTTCTTTTGTGAAGTTTTTGAAGAGCAAGGATCCCACTGATGGTTCAGACTTCAGAGCAAGCTCTGCTTGATGATGAATTGAAAGCTGTGGATGAACACCTGAAAAATAAGGGGTTTAAGTACGGTGGATTGGATTATAAAAAAAACATATGGCATGTGTACCTGTTGGCATTTATGATTGTGGATTCTCATGGACTTTGCATTATTTGTGGATGTGTGAATGCTTGCATTTGTTTGTGAGGAATTGAAAAATGTATTAATTGTTGGTTAGTAAATTAAATTTTGCTGATTCTGATTTGCCTGAGTTTCTATGCTTTTCTGCTCCTTCGTGTTTTTAGTTCCCACCTTATATATTACGAGGGTTAGAAAACCTTCTGCGTTCTCGGGTTTGGGCAGCGGGTTTTTCATTTGTTTTATGCTTCATTTCATGTTCTTATTATGTGTTTTTTCAAATCTTATTGTTTGTTTGTTGATGGTTTGACGATGCCTTGTAATTATGGACAGTGGAGGTATTGCATGTGGCTTCTGGATAGGTTGTGCCCGGTTCTTGGTGTCAAAGTGAATTTTCCGTACTTTTCTTTGCTCGACCATGTTTTGGTCTCTCTGGTGGCTTGATGAAAAAATGTTCTTTTCTCTGATTGAATTTGCATGTTTTTCAGCCTACTATCCATACTTCTCTTGGTCGTTTTGTGATTCTGCTGTCTTCATCAACATGATTTATTCTGGTTGTATAGATGTGGAATTGAAGTTGTATGTATGTTCTTTTGTGGCAAGACAGTTTTTGACCATGCTGAAAAATAAATTTACGGTTATTTGTGTTAGGTGAGTGGGACCTTTGTCTTTATTATTGCACATGGAATTGTCAACTAAACGTGTCAAATTTGATATACGTATCAAATTTGATTCGTTTGTGCCGAAAGAAAAGGAAAACGAATTCCTTTGTTCACACGGAAAATTTATCCTATAAATACGTGCATCCTTCTTCTTGAAATATCATCCCAAAACAAACAAAGCAAAGCTTTGTAAATAAGAGAAAAAAAAAGAGAGTTTTTTTTGTTCTCTTGTGTGAGTTAGAGAAAATATTTTCTCGGTTATACTCGGGTTGGGAGTGTGTGATATTTAGTGTATTGTTGTATACACTTGTTGTAATATTTCTTCCAGTTATAAAAGATTTGCAGTAGCTCCGTGGACATAGCCTATATTGGGTGAACCATGTAAATCTTTGTGTTCTTGTTGGTTATTTTATTCCGCAATTTGGGTACTATTATCATCGTGATCGGCATCGCTTAGGGGGGGTAATCCCCCAACAACTGGTATCAGAGCCTTGTTGTGAAAATTCTTAAGAATTCTGAGTATGCTCTGTGGTTGCAGCTTTGTCTGATCTTCCACATCAGAAAAGATTTTTTAGATTTTTTGCTAAGGTTAAAGAAGTGATGGCCGGAGATGATGGATCTGGACCGGGAATCAACAAGTTCGACGGAACAGATTTTTCGTT
>NC_133103.1:15715858-15815112 GCF_022965805.1 Primulina eburnea
TCTGGCGGTTACAGATAAGAGATTATCTGTACAGTAAGAAGCTGCATCAACCTCTATCAGGAAAGAAACCGGAAAAGATGGAGGATGATGATTGGGAGCTTCTTGACCGACAGGTTTTAGGTGTCATACGATTGACCCTAACAAAGAATGTGGCACATAACGTAGCGGAGGCAAAAACCACAGAAGAGATGATGTCCATTTTATCGGACATGTACGAGAAGCCATCAGCAAACAACAAAGTACATCTCATGAAGAAGTTATTCAACTTGAAGATGGGAGAAGGTGCTTCGGTGGCTAAACACATCAATGAGTTCAACACGATTGTTTCTCAGCTAACATCGGTTGAAATTAATTTTGATGATGAGATTCGTGCACTTATTCTTTTGGCGTCTTTACCAAATATTTGGGAACCAATGCGGGCAGCGGTTAGCAACTCTGTTGGAAATAGAAAGCTACAATTCAATGATGTCAGGGATCAAATTCTTGCTGAAGAAGTTCGTAGGATGGATTCGGGTGAAGGAACATCATCGAGATCTGCTCTAAATCTCGAGAACAGAGGAAGGGGCAGGAGTAGCGAAAAGAGTTCTAACCGATGGCGCGGTAGGTCCAAGTCAAGAAATGGAAAAGACAAAATCAACTTTGAAAAGAATCTGAAGTGCTGGAGCTGTGGTGAAATTGGTCACTTGAAAAAGAACTGCAGATCGACGAAGAATAATGCCAATGCTGTCACTGAGGAAGTACATGATGCTCTGCTATTATCCATGGAAAGCCCTGTTGATTCTTGGGTTATGGACTCTGGAGCTTCGTTTCATACCACTGGTGATCGCGATGTATTTGATAATTACATCGCTGGCGATTACGGAAAAGTTTTCCTGGCTGATGGAAAACCCTTGGAAATTGTTGGTATGGGTGATGTACGGATGAAGATGTCAAATGGATCTGTCTGGAAAATCAACAAAGTCAGACATGTACCAAAATTGACACGCAATCTGATCTCGGTGGGACAGCTCGATGATGAAGGCCACAATGTGACTTTCGGTGATGGTTCCTGGAAAGTGAACAAAGGAGCCATGGTTGTTGCTCGAGGAAAGAAAACTGGAACACTGTATATGACTTCCAGTTGCAAAGACACATTAGCAGCTGTGGATGCTGAAGCCAATTCAAGTCTATGGCATTATAGACTTGGACATATGAGTGAGAAGGGAATGAAGATGTTAGTGTCAAAAGGAAAGCTACCAGAATTAAAAACTGTTGAACACCAACTGTGTGAAAGCTGTATCTTTGGAAAGCAAAAGAAGGTGAGCTTTTCAAAAGGCGGTAGAGAACCCAAAGCAGCAAAGTTGGAGCTGGTTCATACTGATGTATGGGGACCATCTCCTGTGACATCCCTTGTAGGCTCGAGATACTATGTCACATTCATTGACGATTCGAATAGAAAAGTTTGGGTTTATTTTCTGAAAAATAAATCTCTGATGTTTACGAGACCTTTAAAAGGTGGAAAGCCATAGTGGAAAATGAGACCAACTTGAAGGTGAAGTGCTTACGGTCTGATAATGGTGGAGAATATGAAGATGATGAGTTCAAGAAATATTGTGCACAGAACGGGATCAAGATGGAGAAAACCATTCCTGGTACACCTCAACAGAATGGTGTAGATGAAAGGATGAACAGGACCCTGAATGAACGCGCAAGGAGCATGAGATTGCATTCTGGATTGCCAAAATCATTCTGGGCTGATGCTGTTAACACTGCAGCATATCTGATCAACAGAGGACCTTCGATACCGCTTGACTGCAGAATACCCGAAGAGGTATGGAACGGCAAAGAAGTAAACCTTTCTTTCTTGAAAGTGTTTGGATGTCTATCCTATGTTTATATTGATTCAGCAAGCAGAACAAAACTTGATCCGAAATCAAAGAAGTGCTTCTTTATTGGTTATGGAGATAATGAGTTTGGTTATCGTTTCTGGGATGACCAAAATCGGAAGATCATTCGGAGCAGGGATGTAATATTTAATGAGCAACTTCTGTACAAGGACAAGTCAGACATTGGAGCTGGAGATGAATGTCCTGAAGTCAAGAAAACTGATGAAGTGCCATTGACATATATTACTGTGAATGAATTGAAAACTAGTAACCAGGAAGATGAAGAAGAAACTGCACAAGATGATGACCCACAAACTCCGGTGATTGAACTCAGGAGATTTTTGAGAACCATTAGACCACCTGAGAGATACTCCCCTGCACTTCACTATATTTTGCTGACAGACAAAGGTGAACCGGAGACCTATGAAGAGGCAATGAAAAATGATGATTCAGTCAAGTGGGAGTTGGCCATGGAAGATGAGATGGATTCACTGTCATCCAATCAGACGTGGGAGTTGACAGAACTTCCACAAGGCAAAAAGGCGTTACATAACAAGTGGGTGTACCGGTTAAAAGAAGAGCATGATGGTAGCAAGCGGTACAAGGCAAGACTTGTTGTAAAAGGCTTCCAACAACGGGAAGGAATTGATTACACCGAGATTTTCTCCCCGGTGGTTAAATTAACCACTATCAGGACGGTACTTGGAATAGTGGCGAAGGAAGATTTACATTTGGAGCAGTTGGATGTAAAGACTGCGTTTCTTCACGGTGACCTAGATGAAGAAATTTATATGAAACAGCCACAGGGCTTTGAAGTACGGGGAAAAGAGAAAATGGTGTGCAAACTTCAGAAGAGCTTGTACGGTCTCAAACAAGCTCCAAGACAGTGGTACAAGAAGTTTGATGGATTCATGAGTGAAAATGGTTTCCTAAGGTGTCAAGCTGATCACTGCTGTTATGTGAAAAAGTTTGACGGTTCTTATATCATACTACTGCTATATGTAGATGATATGCTGATAGCTGGTGCTTGTTTGGAAGAAATTGATAAACTCAAGAAAGATTTATCAAAGGAATTTGTCATGAAGGATTTGGGTGCTGCAAAGCAAATCCTTGGAATGAGGATCTTAAGAGACCGGGTGAATGGAATCTTGAAGTTATCTCAAGAAGAGTACGTGAAAAAGGTGGTTAGCAGATTTAATATGGATGAAGCTAAATCTGTGGGTACTCCTTTGGCTAGCCATTTCGAACTAACCAAAGCACAATCACCATCGACGGAGCAGGAGAAGGCTTATATGAATAAGGTTCCTTATGCTTCTGCTGTCGGAAGCCTCATGTATGCAATGGTGTGTACAAGACCAGACATAGCACATGCAGTGGGAGTTGTGAGCAGGTTTATGAGTAATCCAGGAAAGCAACACTGGGAAGCAGTTAAGTGGATTATCAGGTATTTGAAAGGTACTGCTAGCTGTTCTTTATGCTTCAGGAGGTCAAAATTGGGCTTACAGGGTTTTGTCGATGCCGATATGGGTGGTGACCTGGATGGCAGGAAAAGTACTACTGGATATGTGTTCACATTAGGTGGTACAGTTGTAAGCTGGGTGTCTAAGCTGCAAAAGATTGTTGCGCTTTCGACTACTGAGGCTGAATACGTAGCAGTTACAGAAGCTAGCAAGGAGATGATATGGTTGAGATCCTTTCTGGAAGAATTGGGTCAGAAGCTTGAAGATAGCACATTACACTGTGACAGTCAGAGTGCTATTCATTTAGCAAAAAATCCTGTTTATCATGCTAGGACAAAGCATATACAGGTTAGGTACCATTTCATCAGATCAGTGCTGGAAGATGGAGTCTTGATGCTGGAGAAGATTCCTGGAAGTAAGAATCCAGCTGATATGCTCACAAAGACCGTAACCATTGACAAACTGAAGTTGTGTTCAACTTCAGTCGGACTGCAAGTATAAATGGAGATATATGAGCTGCTGCAATGATGGTGTGAAGACATGATTGAAATCAAGTCTTCAAGTAGGAGAAATGTTAGGTGAGTGGGACCTTTGTCTTTATTATTGCACATGGAATTGTCAACTAAACGTGTCAAATTTGATATACGTATCAAATTTGATTCGTTTGTGCCGAAAGAAAAGGAAAACGAATTCCTTTGTTCACACGGAAAATTTATCCTATAAATACGTGCATCCTTCTTCTTGAAAGATCATCCCAAAACAAACAAAGCAAAGCTTTGTAAATAAGAGAGAAAAAAAAAAAAAAGAGTTTTTTTTGTTCTCTTGTGTGAGTTAGAGAAAATATTTTCTCGGTTATACTCGGGTTGGGAGTGTGTGATATTTAGTGTATTGTTGTATACACTTGTTGTAATATTTCTTCCAGTTATAAAAGATTTGCAGTAGCTCCGTGGACGTAGCCTATATTGGGTGAACCACGTAAATCTTTGTGTTCTTGTTGGTTATTTTATTCCGCAATTTGGGTACTATTATCATCGTGATCGGCATCGCTTAGGGGGGGTAATCCCCCAACAATTTGTTCACGTTCCTGATCAGGGGGACGGATCCAGGATTATATCATTGGAGGGCCGACTCACCACCAACGATGAAAGTTTTAAGTTAGTCCTTTGACCTTTTGTAAAGGCCCGTTATTTAGTTTTTTGAAATTTTTTTGCAGAGAATGGAACGCGGACCACTTGTGTAAACCTTGTCATTTTCTTCAAAAAGAGCACAAGCAAATAAAATCTATATTCCTGATTCTTGGCTTTCAATCCCCCTCTTCTTAGAGTGTATTTCCTTTTCCGGGAGCTGCAACATTTAATAAAATCAAACTTGATTCATAAAGACAGGATGATTCTGACACCATGTTGTATAGTTGCAATTCCATTCCAAGGCATAGATAATTGCACGTCGATCATAGCGAATTTGTATCCGTTGCAGTTGCTCTTTATCATTTTTCTCCTTCAAGCCCTATCCCTTTTGTTCTTTGCTACTGACTGATGTTCTATGTCCACATTTGTAGATGGATTTGCAGATCATAGGCCGGTTCTTGGTATGCCGATTTGCTTATCAAGGAACGACGATGTTCCATCGATGATGTTATGGAATGTAAATGACAAAAGGCAAGATCGAATAGAGTGTAGCTTGCTCATCTGCTGAAGCACAACCAAGAATTCTTTTAATGTATGGAACTTTCTAAAAGGAGCTCCAAACGCACTTTATTTTATTGTTAGATGAAAACGAGAATTGTTTTATGAACTTCTTCGACGCAGTTTGTATCTAAATGATCTATTTGAATTAGTAATAAGGTTCCATTGAGATTCTTTTTGGTGACAAGAAAGACGACGCTTTTACTAAAGAATAGAAAATGATTTAAAATTCCAAGTTACACTGATTTCTAAATCCCAATAACAAAAATCCTATTTATATATGAAACATACATATACCTAAAAAAAAACTAACTGGAAACATGTACATTCAGAGAGTAACCCATTGTATGTAACATAATATACTGGTGTATCTCGAGTTTAAAATTAAATTTAATTTATCGTTTAGAGAATGTTTGCACCTTCTAAAAAAAGTGATTCTATAATCAGTTTAAAAAATGATTTTCCTAAACACACATCACCGACTACCATTACGGCACAGTCTCGTGCCTCGTCTCCCAAGCCCTATGTTTAGGTGCACTCCATGGCGCTGTGTTTCTAAAATTTTCTGAACAGTTTAATTAGCATATCTCGTTTGATTGGAGATAAATAAATTGTCATTTTGAGAGAATAATTAAATGAAATGCGTCATTTAAAATCTCCTTTTTGTTCTACAATCAAACCAATAAAATATTTTGCTATATTGTTTCTACTTTGGGAGATAACATATACATGTGATTCTTGAATGAATATGAAAGGGAGAATCATGCTATGTACATACTACACCTTTATTAATTAATTTTCTTGGCATATTTGCTCGCACATTTTGAATTTGTGCGTGTACAAGATGTTAAAAAATTTTAAATTTACAACTTTGGGATTGCAAGTCTGTTGTTTCATTTATGTTAAAACTTATTTTACTAATGCATATCATTTACTTGTGTAGATTTTCTAGGAACAAGACACTAATACGAAGATTGTATTGTGAAACAAAGTTAATATCTATGTAAAAGCATAATGTTTCAAATGTTATAAACTCAATCCATTGAATTAATTGCACCAACGTTCCAATGCCCAGAAAGAAGACAAGATCCTTAAACCATAAATACACACTTCCTATAAATACCCTATTCTTCTTGAAGACAAAAAGAGCAACTTTTACATTGATTTTCCTCATTTTTTCACAAACAAAATATATTCATGAGTTCATCAAGCCAAGCACCACCAAGAAAAAGCAATGGCCGTAGGAAGGTGAGAATGGCGAAGATGGAGAACCAAAGTAATTTGCAGGTTACTTTCTCGAAACGTCGTGTAGGTCTGTTCAAGAAAGCTAGCGAACTCTGCGTTCTATGCGGGGTGGAAGCCGCCATAATCATCTTCTCACCTGCGGAAAAGGTTTACAGTTTCGGCCACCCTAATGTAGAAAACGTTATCAACAAGTTTCTCAATGGGACATCTCCTCGGCAAAATAATAACACTGCCGCAAATCATGAGCTTATCGTCGAGTCTCACCGTAACTCTGCTATCCGTGAACGAAACTTAGAGCTGGTCCAAGTTGAAAGCATGCTGAAAGCAGAAAGAAACCGCGGGGAAGAGCTTGATAAGATCACGAAAACAGCAGGCCATATGGCTCCCCAGTTTCCTCCTGCGTTGATGGACTCAACTACACCCAACTTTCAATCTTGAAGGAAGCCATGTTGGACCTCAAGAAAAAATTTGAAGACATGGTGCACAAGGGAATCCATATGCATGCAAATTCCCAGCATTCGTTTGATTACTCTGACTCCTTGATACAGAAAAACGAGTCTCTCAAGGGTTATCCTATTATTGTCGGATCAAGTATTCATGGTGCATCCTCTTTTGATGTGAAGTCATGGTCACATGGACTTGGTAATGTTTCCCCTTATTTCAATCCCCACCTCGGGATCAACGAATCAATTCAAATAGCCGGTAGTAATGATACAAACATAAGGAGTCGAGCTCCCAACACTCATGACAATTTCCAGGATATACTAAACCCCATGGCTATATTTTCGAGTGGACCGAGTTCCGCTGCTGCTTCGATGCTTCCATATGCTACTGGCGTTATTAATAGTAGAGGTTCGGGGCTTGGTGGACTTGACAGTGGTTACGGTAGTTGGCCGACCAACTAGACATTGGGGGTCTGATGAATTGAATATATGCGTGGGGTTCCTAATATTTGTTAATGCAAAATCTCTAAATTTGAGTTGTAATGCATGCATGGGGTTCCTATTATATTTATTGTCTTTTGAGTTTTTCGAATTTAAATTAACTTTTGAATTGCATTTTGATTTTTGAGTACTTTCGGGTTAAAATCCAAAGACTTGAATAACAAGGATACGGTGATCCCGGCCCGTTTGGCGGGCTAATAAGGTTTCGATATAACTTTAACTGAACGGATTTAAATTCAAGTTGTATTGACATAAAAATCACTCGTCGGAAAAGTCGATCCTGATCGGCTGGCACCAGATTCAGTTCAGGCTTATTTGTTTTTTTAAGAAATATTTTTAACTAAACAAATACAATAGAATAATATAAAATATTACAGACTAGGAAATTTTATGACTAGAACAATCAATTAATATGTAATTTTGTTTTCTAAATACGCAAAATTTTAAATATATATGGAGAAAATATTTTTTAAAGTTTTAAAAAAATTGACTTATTATGGGTAACCAAGTCGGCAACATTCAGGAGTTGGCATCAAGTGTCGCATCACATTTGATGACTTAACATCATACTACATAACATATTCTTTTGAAGTTCCAAGTAAAATAAGCTACAAAGCAAAACTTACTGCAACATTAACCAAAAGATGTACTAATACACGAAAATCTAAGAGGGGGGGAAAAAGAAACTCCATTATTCTTGTCTGCGCCTCATTCAACCAATGACCACTGAGGACTGATTCCATAACTAGCTAAAGTCCAGTTAGTGTAAACTAGAAAATTACTGCCTACACAGGGTGTTGTGCACTCAGATTTAACCTCATTGTCACATTACACTAGCACATCCGGTTGTAAGCAAAAATCTCAAGTAAAACCTGCTAAAAAAGGATGTACAAAGATTTACATGTTTCCACGATGCTACGCTGCAGGAGGTCTATGTTTGTGTTTGTTTTGCGCCAGACCAAGAACAAAATCAGTAAATATATGTTCATATTCCGGCATTTTCCCATATCCTGCTAATATGTGTAAAAAGTCAGCAATTCACTTTTTTCATACTTTCATGATCCAAAAAAAAAGGAGTAAACAAAGAAACAGTATTGTACTTGAATCGGTAAGAGTCCCTAAAACAAGAAAATAATCTAAAATAGGAAATGGATACTCACGTGATCTAATCTAGAGATTCAGGATCTGAGTCCTGAGAACAGACGCAGTCAAAGATTAAAGGTAAACTATACGGGTATCCATAGACGCCGGTTTAGTTACAAAGACAATTCCTCACTCTTCAAAAACTACAAAAAACCCCACATCTGAAGAATTAGAATATCAAAACATTTGTTATGACAGATCATCGTTTTCCTTCACCTCTTATCTTCTTCCTTAGCCAACAACACACCATCCTTTCAATCACTACTACCTCCCATCCATTTCAGTGTTCACCAACTCTTCCTAAGAGCGACGTACCACTCGTTGTTCTTTCTTTGCACCACGTCATTTGTCGTTCTACAGCCACTTTAGCCCCACCTAGATCTATCTTATTTCACTTTCCTCTCCACCACCATAGCAGTGTCACCCTATCGCTGCAATTCTGTCCTCTCCCTCCAACTTATCGTAAATCTGCCATCCCATTCTTGATCTAACTTCCTATTGTTAGTTTAAGGTAGAAAAGGAATAAACTGTATCTCTCACAAGAGTAAGATAAAAAATGAATTTGAGTTTGATTTCACTCCATAATTGATCCCAAATCTTCTGGTGTTGCAACATTTGGGTACCCATGTAAATTTATTCCAAATCCGTAGAATATTTGTTATATTATTTTTAAAGTTAAGGTCTTTCTATAACTGATTGAAAATATTGTACCTTTTAAGTTTGAACTGTAAGAAATCTGAAGTCTCTTTCATTCAATTAAAACCACAAGGAATTTTATAATCACAGTTTCCCTAAGGGCATTATAGTCCGGAAAATTTTCCAAATCTTAATTATTGACCTGAGAATATTCCCAAAACATCAGTAGATTTTTCAGTCAGCACAGCGAAAAAATGTTGACTGTGTAAATACCTAAGGGTGGTTATCATAGTTAAGAAAACTCAAGGGTGGTTATTGTAGTTTGGAAAACGTAGGCAGATGTGAGTGTACTTTTCGGCAAAAGAAATCACAACCACCTCAGATGATACACTTCATATAGCAAACATGCTACAGTGGTTAAAACAACTGCTTATGTGTGAACTCTGCACTTAAAAATCAAATGAATTCGAATATCATCACTTACCAGGGAAGTAGTTGATGTCAATGACGTAATATAGATCTTTGGTTCCCTTTTGCCGAATCATATCGACAGTTAAATAGCCGGAGGCCCTAAACATCAAGTAAAATAACACAGATCACACATAAAAGTTAACTGACACTTTATATACTGTAGCATCGAAAGTGGCAGAAGACCCCTTATAAAGTGGCATGAAATTAAAATTTTGTTAAAGAGTGATATTCACCAGTCGATTACGGAGTTCTCTTGCAAGTCCCTCAAGCAAAGGTCTTGGAGGAAGTTCTACATCAATCAATGAACTACTATGAAATACAACCTGGCGTTTTGAATTGACGTAAATAAGACAACAAAACCAATAGCTGACATCTTATGGTTTGTCCAACTCTGTTAGTAAAGGCAGTGAAATAAAAAAAATAGCTAACAATTATCTAAACTCTAAAAGAAGGCCAAAGATGGAAGTTGGAGTTTTTGAGCATCTACACTTGAATGTGCTTTATCGTGTTTAAATCATTTCAGTAGTGATTTTGAATTGTCCCGGTCAAATTTTCAAACAAAAAAAAAAATTTCTCCCCATGAACCAATGTATCACTTTTTTGGTTGGTGAATGAGCACCCAATACACATACCACCTGGCTTAAGATATTTTGAAGTGCCAAAGAAGTCCTATTTGCAACAGGGTAGACATCACTGCTGCAAGAGGACTCAAACTCACCAGCAACAGCAGGATCCAGATCAGCCTCATCTGCACTAGCTGCAGCACATGAAACTCTTGGAAAACGGAAAACACCAGAAATTTTTGGTAAGTCGCATTTGGTTATATCAGGCAGAGAGAAACGCCGGGCAACTTTTACGGACTCCCCAATGACATAAACTTTAAAGAGAACACCACCTATTATTTAGCAAGTAAATTTTCATAGATCATATAGGCAACACCAGAAAATAATGGTGAGGAACTACGGAATACACATACCATGATTAATGAACTCTTGTAAAACCATTGGAGGCTCCAGTTCTGAAGGGGATAACTGATCATATGCAAGGAATAATTCATGCGACTTAGCACTTCCATCCACAAATAGAGGTTTCACAACTGAAATAACAGTATTAGAAAAGTTTAAGCCAGAAATTAAAATTTCAGTAGAGAAAACAAAATGTACTTATGGAGTGACACAAATAAGAAAAATATAATCTATTGCACAACATATTATCGGATTTTAGCATTTCAAACTAGGTCACACCATCACACATTCTATGGGAAGAAATCTTTAACCACTTTAATTAAAAGAATTCTGATTTCGAAACAGCAATGCCTCTGCCAGTAATGCACAGCCACCAAGTATCCTTTTTGTATAATCAATGCAAGGTCCTTTTACTAAGCATAAACAAACCCCCTTCCACAATTAGAGGGAATTGGGTAAAAACCATATGTCCTGCAGTATTTCTTATAGTGTTATTGCAATAAATTCGTGTATTCTACCAAAATAAAATGGAAGAAAACTAGCATACCTAGAGGTACTCTTAATCCAGCTTTAGTAACTTCATCTGGTATTGTAGCTGGATCTTTCATAACAACCAATTGCCTTGGAATGGAAACTTTTCCTATTGCAGTTTACAGGAAGGTAAAAAATTACATGGAAAATTATCTCGGAGAAAATACTAACATTAACAGCACACATGACAAGAAGAAAGGCGACATTTTTTCAGTTTTTCATTTTTGTGGGTGTGCGACTGCCTACATGGTGATAAATATATGTCAGATAACCCCAAAGAAATGAAAGTACCATAGCAATCAGGCAACTTCAGTTCAGCGACCTCTTCAAGCATTGATTGACGGTTGTGAACATGTTGTATGGCTTGAGGAGGATCCAAAATAATAACCGCGGGATATTCTCTCTGATAATCCTTTATTAAAAATAAAACTAAACATCAGTGCCACTGAAAGGAGGCTGTTTCAGGAGGATAAAAATCACTTTTATTCACTAGTATGAGATATCATTCAGATTGGAAATAGGCATAATGCTTCACACGCATGAATCCGGCATTGCTAGTTTTAGCACTCTGGAGTGTTTCACACTTTTAAACCATTAGACAAATTTGCATTCTACTTGTTAATTTCTGGTCAATCCGTAACTACTAAAATGCCTTCAAACAACAGGGAGAAAAATATACTAGCATAGTCAATTCATGGAGTCGCACCTCAAAAACCATATTAGTATTAGACATGGAAAAAATGACAACTCCTTGAAGTTCTAAGCATAAACATGGTTAGGAATTCTAGTAATTCAGCAAACGCACACATCATATTCCTTAGTTGTTTTACCACAACTTGTAGAAAATTTTCTTACCTTCCATGATAATTTATTTATGACACCCACAACCATTAAGGTGAATTGTAACATTATAGGTGAATTCTTTCCATTCACTGAATTCTCTAAACCAAAAAGTTTTAGAAGTATAATTTTTAAAGCAACTGGGATTTCAAGAAGTCATAATTATAATATTAATCCAAATGTGAGAACAATTTTACAACCAAGGAAGTAGCTGCATCACTATACCAAATATATCAAGTTGTAGCTAGCTAAAAACACACTCGACTAATAGAGTAGTCGATAAAAAACTCAACAAAATCATTTATCAACGCAATGGCGAGTCAAATTGACCATCAACCAAGTAGCTAAAGCAAAGCAAGAAAATACATCAGACTTTTGGCCATGATTATCAGCAACAGCAGGATGGGTTATACAGATCACACAAGTTAAAATTCTCACTAATATGACTCTCAGGAACTACCCACAACTATTAGATTGCGAATCATGATAAAGAGAGAAAAGACTACCGATCAAGTCAGCATAAATGAGTTTTAGGCCTCATATAGTACAGCTTTCAAATCTACCATCTTCAGACAATAAAATTCGGGCATAAAGTATCAGTAGTATATCTCTATCCTAGCAAGAGAACATCTAGATTTTGGCATGCATTAGAAATATTGCAAACAAAATTCCACACCATCATCGGAAATAATCCATTGCCCTTTCGTAGGACTTTTGTAAAAATGATATGAAGATAGAGAGCACGAACCTTAATTGACTGGGACCACTCTTTTCCAGTTAACTAAAAGAGAAAAGGGAAAAATCAACCGAGAAAATATTAAACTTGAAACTTCTTGAAATGGCAACAGGAAAATAATGAGGTCAATTTTCACTGGCTAGAACTTTTACTGACAGGAATTCCTGCTGAAGGCAGGATGAATTGACAATTGATATGATATTACAATAACTCGAATAATGAGGACATTGTTTCCTTAAATAAATTTTTACTTCCTTCCTTGTCGGTCTTATGATAATAAAAATAAAGCAACATATTCAATTCAAATAGAGGTTTTAACCAAGTAACAGATCGTGACCTATACTCCAATCCATAGACATAGATAGAAGTCCCATTGGATTTTATAGTCAAGATTTTATTAGCCGGATAAAAAACTTACCATTTCCAGTCATCATAGTTGTATTTTCATATTCCAGAGGAAAAAAAGAATCTAACTTTTGACATGCTAAGGAAAAGGAAAAGGAAAAGGAAATGGAAAGAGTTGTGAGTCTAGTGACGACTGACAGGTTAAAAAACGAAGATTTCGTGCTCTCCTACTGAAAATAGTGAGCTACCAAATAACATAGAGTTGGACTCCAATAGAGATCATAGTGGAAAACTCCAGTATATTTTGGTAATGCTGCTAAAAACCAGTGCAGGTAGGTGATGCCAGTGGCAAGTAGTGCATGAATAAGAAGAGATATCAAATCAACAATCTGAATCTTCAGAGCTTAGTGAGCTGTATAGTGGAGGAGGTAAACAGATGAAAGGAAAAGAACCCTTGGGGATAAGATATGGAACTATTCATTCATATTGAGAAATGTTTGACTTTTGTTGACTAAGATTAGTAGAAATGTTAATATTCGAAACCATATGTTTGTTTAACGGGTCAAGCCAGCTTTTATCCATCATTCATTTTTTGACTTCTCTCTGCAGATCCCCTCTTTGGAACGAACAACTAAATGTTTTCATTTATAGAGATTACAAGTTTATCAATGAGACCTAATCCAGATGATGTAGGTGGAAGATTTCCATTGTTCTGTTTTAGCACTCAAAATTGATATGCAGATCCCTTGTAATTATAATAGTATTACTAAACATCTACAAGAACTTTACAGAGAATTAAGCTCTTACCTTTTGTAAAATAATGTCGAATGGTCCTTGCTCCAATAAAGGTCTGTTCAAGTCAATGGAGACATACTGTATCCCCTTGCTTCTGCGTCAATATTATATTTACAAACAACACAATAAAGAAAGCTTAGGCCACACGAACATCAAAACAAATTTTGTAATAGTAAATAGGTAGATAATGTAAAAAAGTTAGAACTTAGATAAAACAGCTAACAAGACATGCCCAGCATAACAAAAGGTTGCACAAAATAGATAGCTTCATTTCTTTCACCAGAATATAGATTATAGAGGTTTTAAAAGTAGTAACAAATTGCAATTCAAGGCAATTCCCCAAGTATTGAAGAGAGAAACAAAGTACTAAGAACGCCTCTCTTAATATATCCTATTACCTGCTAACGATATGGTTTCCTTCACATGGGCATTCCCCAAGGGCTTATGAGTAAACTGGAATCAGCATGGCATTCAAAATAATAATCATAATTATTATCATTATTATTATCCCCTTTGGGCGTATTATCCCCTTTGGGCTACTCCGAAGAAATAAAAAAAGTGGATGTAAAGCAAAGATACAAGGAACTTGAAAAGTTTAATCCTCTGAATCCAGAAGATCTTAATTAATGAAGAAAATAATTTTTTTCTAGAGGAATACTCATCGTTAGCAACAAAGACGGTAGAGACAAGCTGACAAGCATTCCACTTGCATGAGGAAAATAATATGATGATTGACTTCGGCAAGATCACCATGTAGTCATAAAATACCAAAAACTGCAGGTTTAACAGCATATATTGTGGAATATATCATAAAGTAATACAAAAGAGAATATATTATGGAATATACCCAATAATAAGTTTCCACTTCCTCCTAATACCATTGAAATAAATGTACAAGTCAAACAAATATTGACCAAGAATTGTTCAAATCGGCCGCTACAACGAAGCCGAATAAAAACTCATGGCGCGCAATTTTACCTGTACTTGATTTATTTCTTTTCAATTTTTTAGAAAAAACTAAAAATTTTAACTTGATAATGTATCGTTGAAAGCTGTATAATAATGAAATTAGTAAAAAAAAAATTGTGATCATTCATCCGTGCGCAATAGAATGGAAAAAGAAAACAAAATTGAACTCAAGATTATTCATAAAATTTTGAATTCTGTTGTAATTTTTATCATTTTAATAAGTTCACAATTAACAATTCTAAAACCGAGTGTAATTCCAAATACAAAAAAAAAAACCCGAAAGTTTGAAGGCGCAAGGATCTTTAATGTAAAACCGGTAAAGATAACAATTCACGCAGCAGACATTTATAGATGCAAATTTTTTGAAAATACATTAGAGCAAAAAGCACGCATTTCACAAAGAGCACGGTTAGAAAACACGGTTGCATTTACAGATTTAGCTTGAAATGGTTACCGGGACAAACGGATAAGTTTCGGCTGCAAGAAACTCTTCTTCTTCTTTGAAGTAAGAGCACAGCCGATCACAACACTCGGCGAGGGCGACACTGAGGGAGAAGTAGGCGGTGAAGAAGAAATGTCGGGCCCGGCAGAATTCACATGTGTTTCGCCAATCTCTTCTTCCTCTTCATCACGGATGCATGAATCTGAAATCTCTCCGTTCAATTGCATACCCACTAACGCTTCACAAGATTAAAACCCCTAATTCCCGGATTCAATCGTCAGATTCCCAGTCGATTTCAACGAAATCTCGGAAAACAGTCGCAAATCCTTCGCCTGCTTTCTTGTATTGTCAAATATACATCAAAATTATGGGCGAGTGACTATTAATTTGTAGAATAGAAAGCTTTAAAATTCCTTGATTGTTTTCCCAATAATTTTGTGTTTGTTTTTGGATATATATGCATAATTGCATATAACAGCGGAATATATACGATCCAGTGCTTCGCATGTATATATATATATATGTATAGTAGCTCCACAAGTAGCATTCTTTATTCGATATCGGAGGAGGTGGATCAGCCCGCAAATGGGCCTCCACCTCCAAATTGGAGGCATATGGTAGCAGCCTTGTGCCACCAGCAGCATCCCAAAATAGTAGACCTGGCCTAAGCTAGGTCGGGTTTGGGTCTGGGCATGGGCCTGAGATGGGTCAGTTCGTGTGAGGGCCCGTTCTTATAATTAATATTTAATTACTAAACAATAAAGAGTAATTAGTGTCAACAGGAAAACGAGTTTAAAAAATGTTTATTTGAGCATGCAGAAATTTTGGCATGACCTCCGCATAAATATGACATATCAAAAATTTCAAAAAAACACAACAACAATACACGCTCGAAAATAACATCAAATTCACAATCAACCAAAACAATATCCTACAACCGCATTGGCAAAGATTAGACACAACATATCACAAACAAATCCAAAACAACATAAAAACTTCATGATACATCTATTGAAAGCATTTCAATGACAAAAGTATCAAACTAGTATAATTTATATAGATATCTTGGACTCTGACACAAACCGATGCAATTACTGGGTATCACTCGCTGACGCTCCACCAGACGTATCAAATCCTCTGGAATAACTTGTTATGACATAAAAAAACCACAACATAAAAAAAAACAGGAGTTGGAACCCAGTACGACAAATCAATAAAATTATGACGTTAATAAATTATATGTAATAATACAAAGTAAAAAGCAATGTTATGCGATGCATGAATGCTAACAAGAGAATAACGGATACCAAACAAAGTCCAAACAAATAACATAGTGGACACCCGTGCGAGTAATGCAGCATCAAATCGTGGCTCGTCCATGCACGTATCATTGGGAATGCGAATATGCAATTAGCTAAGTCGCTCGTCCCTAACTGTCATATGAAAATGTGGCTAATCATATCTCACTCATCCCTCTGATAACTCAATATATCTCAGCAGAATCAACATAAAGTATCGCAAAAGAGTCAAGGTTCAATATGTTATGCCAAAATAATTAATGCATGAATGTATCAGATAAAACATTCAAGACACATAATAGCAAACAACATACATTGAATATTCTTACACTGTAATATAGGAGTTATAATAATATAAGTTTGAGCATATCTCCACTACAACTTACAATATCACATCCCACAATAATTCTTAAAGACTTTCTGATGACTCCAAACCTTAAACTCGTCCAACGATAGAATCTACAATATAAATTTGTTATATACTTCAATATAATGCATTTTCAATGACTATGTTGTTTGTAGGATTGAAACTTGATAGGAAAAACAAGAAGAAAATAATGAAAATGACTTGTAGAGGCAAGTGTTGAACACTTTCTCTTAAGAAGGATTTGCCCCTAACAATATGCTAAAGGTTTGTGGCAATCTTCTCCCAAGATACAACTACAACTCTTGGAAAATGAGCACTCAAATATACAAGTTCTATAACAAGGAAATGAATGTAACTCTCTCTTGTTGAAGAAGGAAAAAGAACAATATGCAAATGAAATTATGTGTTTTTGATTTTCAATAAAATAAGTATTTAATGTTTTTCATGTGAAAAGACACGATCTTTGATTCATAGGGGTGTCCCTTAGCTATTGTAACTTACGAAAATCATCAAACAATGCCAAGGAATGAAAAAGAATGCTAGAAAAATCCGAAGGAACGCCAAAACGCACTTGCTGTCGAGAGCTCTCGGCAGGCGCGCGCACTTGCACGCAGATATGCTACTGCGATCATGAAGTATCCTAAATTTTTTTCAATGATGCTCGAAGTCCCCACCCATAATTGACACCTTCAGATCAGTTCTTACATTTGACTTTCCAAATTGTCGGAGAACTTTGGACAACGATATATTCACGTCTTAAAACCCTGAACAGAAAAATCCTTCACTGAAGCTATTAAAACATTTTTGCTCTTAGAAACCAATTTTACACCGATCTCTGGCCTTTCAGGATTGTAAAAAAAATTTCGTGATGCAGAAGGAATATCAAATGAATCTGGAATTTGTTCTTCATAGACTTCATTGAAAAACTTGGGAATTTCACGTAAATATTGCTCCGTTGCAATAGGAATATTCTCTATCATTGTTGCTCCAGACATTAAAACACGCGCCGATGTCCCTTCATTTGCATTGTCAACATGATCATCATCTTCTGTGTCGATTGATGTAGTATACAAATCATCATCGCTATTCATGACATGATGCAAACTGTCCTCAAATAAATCACCTTGCTCAGGCACTGTGTTTTGTAATTGGGGCGAGAATATTTGCAGCCCCAGTAAAACTATAAAAATGTCTAACATTTGTGGTATTTTCGTCATCAGCCCATGAATTTAAATCCAATTGACATTTTCTACTAGAACCCCATGCGACATCAACTCCTTGATGGAACCGTGATATGATAATCCCAATCCCCTGAAGTAAAATCCCATTCTCGTGTTCTATTCATCCCCCATCCATAGTCTTCTTCGGTGTGAGCCGTGATATGGTGATCCCAAGGACCGGTGTCGATCTCAGAGTATGTCTGAGCTAACTGTTCATCGACGTGATACATAGAAGGTCTCGTTTCATTTAAACATATTGTTCCCAAACCTTGCGTTATCGGCATGACTACATCAAAATCGTAATCACTTACGATGCACATAATTCACCAGTTGAGAAAATGTAGTATACCGAGGGATTTTAATGGGTCTGTTCGCGTGGATATTATATCCAACCCTACCATTTTCAATAATGACATAGCCACCTACGTAAAGTAAGGTCATCACAGTATCCATGTCTGCACAGAAAACTATAACATAATGAATACATTCATAACAAAATTTGATTATGAGTTTCTTACACAAATTACAAAATATAATTTTTAGATTGGATTAAATTTCAAGAATCACTTATAAGTTTATTATTATTATTAAAATATATATTGTTAAATCAATTTAATTAAAAGTTATATTTAATAATACCAATGTTTGTTTTTATAATAATAAAAAAATTGATATGACTTATATAAAAATTTAAATTTTAAACATGTGTAATTATAATTTTAAATATATCAATTTTTAATATTAACAATTTTAACAATTAAGAGAATCAATAAATTTTAAAATAAAAAAAACATAATAAACAGAAAGAAATGAAAAATTAACAAGATAAAGTTATATTTTTTAAAATCTTTTTCCTACATAAGCACGTGATAAAATTTTTTTACCTTAAAACTCAATTTAATTACTAAAATAAAGTTTTAAGTAAATTAATTTAAAATATATCATTGAATAAAAATATATTATTATTATTATTATTATTATTATTATTATTATTAATTTAATATATGTACTGTCCAAGCGTGTAACTTTAAAATAATCATAAAGAATTTATATTATTATTATTTTTAAAAAATTAAATACATGTAACGCCTACCAACTAGGCGTGAAACATTAATTTTACAAGTATTTTTTTCCTTACTTTATTTTATTATATTATTATAATTAATACACTAAATAATGAAAAACTGAAAAAGCCTCTAATATTAACTCATTCTTATAATTAAGTAATATAATATAATTACATTTAAATACGAACTTTGAAATTTTTTTCAAAGATCAACAATTTATATTTATTATTACTTTCTTATTAATAATTTTATAATATAATTAATATTAAAAATATAAAATATAACAAAATTATACTGAATAGTATAATGCAACCGAACAAAATTATAATTACATAAATACAACATAAATAATACAATTAAAATTTAAGAAATTATTGAAATTACCTTTTCAAATGTGGTTGACGGAATTTGTAATTGAATTAACGAACGATGTTTAATATCTACAATAAATTACAAATATGATCAGAAATATTATACAAAAAAAATTCAAGATAGAAATAAAAAACATAGATTCAACTGAGACTTGGCGCAATTCTCCCAAATTCTGATACTCAGCACAATTCTCCCGAATCAAATTTTGAATTACTGAATCTCAGTGCAATTATCTCAAATTCTGATATTTGACAGAATTCTCTAATAATTATAGCTAACAAATATACAGTGGAGCAAAGAAAAAAAATATGAAGTTGCACAGGAAGAATGTCGAAAATTTGTGCTGAAGGATTGATGAAAGAATGCCGAAAACTCGGTGCAATTTATAGGCAGGAAAATAGTGTCACGGATCAACAATTATTTTTTTTTAAAAAAAAATTTGAATCCGGAACTCAATTTTGCGGATTGCTATATTTTAACCACGTTCTCAATTTTACAATATTTTATTAAATACTTTTTAAAATTATATTATTTTTTAAAAAAACCCCATGAACGGACTACCCAAAATCTCAAATCAATTACATTACTTTTTAGTTTTTAGCAGCATCACTGAATAATTGTATAAATATTTTATTAAACAAATCTTTTATTTATTTTTTGATCAAAGGGGAGGGGGACACCCAAAAAAAAGTGCCTAACTAAACAAATCTTTTATTGTTGTGTCAAGTGGGAATATTTTTCTTTACATACCTATGTTATCTTTATTTCCAAGCTTTTGTTTAGCTTGATAATCCTAAATCGTTCATATAATATGTCACGAAATTTTATATGGATCACTAAAGATGACTGATATGGCAAATAAAAAGAGAAAAATCCGGGCAATTATTGCTTCAGATTAATTTTCCAATGAGTCTTGGTATTGTGTCTATATCAGCAAAGACTCCATTTTTACCTCAGTACGTCAATCATGCGCCTGCCCGTTCCTTGTTTCCCAAAAGAAATCTCCAAAACCCAGGTTGTTTTTCACTTTCTTTCTCTCACTTGGGTTGGATTGTATTTTGTTGGCGTGTTTAAGTAGGTCGATGGAACGCAGATTTTGTTTTTTTTTTGTTTTTGTTTTTTTTTTCCAATTCATCGTTCGTGCTAAACTCAAGATTCTTGAGGAAAAGGAGATGGAGAATCTTGAATCGTGAAAGAAACAAAAATTTGAGGTTGCGTCTCACATTGTTGCTCTATGCGTCTACGTATGTGCTTTGTGGATGAATTTTGCTAGGATGCGTGATTCTGTAAGAACGTGTAATTGGTTTACTGGAAAATTGTTCTCTTGGTTTCAGTACTGATTGGGTAAAACAATTATATTTCAAGGTAACAAAATCAAGAAACACAAGCCGACTATCCTTGATCGCGTGAATGTGTGTTTTACGGCGCTACGGTAGAAAAGTGAAAAATGCATTTAAAGACCAACTTTTCTTGATGATTTTTATTGGTAAAATGACATGATTATGCTGAATCATCTATTTCGTTTCTTATATATACAATATATTTAGCTCTTCTCTTTTTGTTGCGTGCGATCATATTTTCTTAGTTTCGTACTGTCTTTTAAACTTTAGTCAAAATCTTGCCGTACCAGTTAATTGACAACGTGAATGGTGTGTTCAGGGAGGACTTTAGTTTCTCGGAGTCAAGTTCATAATCTCGAGTATTACGACAGTGAGCAACAATTAAGCCCGAAGTTAATGGATTCAAAGGCTCTGTTTCCGGCAATGGATAGGAATCTTTACCCTGATATAGAGCCATATAGCACGGGGTTTTTAAAGGTTTCTGAAATTCATTCAATATATTATGAGCAGTCTGGAAATCCAGATGGGCATGTGAGTTTTCTTGGCTCTCCAATTGCAATTGCAGCTCTGAGACTAGATACTATTTTAGTTTCAATATTTTGTTCTTGTGTTGAACTTCTTGTGCATATTGTGCTCATGAGAAGAAAAAACCCTATCTGGATCGTGTGCAATCAATTTGCACAACTAGTGTTTTAGCATACCGAACCTTCAAATTTTATCTGTTTCTCCCCTGCTTCTTTTTGTATAAAAGACCAGAACAGATCTTATTAATTTTACGGAGCTTATTGGACATTTTGATCATATTTATCGCAGCCAGTAGTTTTTTTCCATGGAGGCCCTGGAGGAGGGACTTCACCAAGTAACAGGAAATTCTTTGATCCTAATTTTTACAGGATAATTTTGTTTGACCAGGTATATTATCCGAACTATTTGGTTTTGGAGGATACTAAGTTCTAGTCGTCTGACATTTTTGTGAAAAAATCTTCTGTCAGCGAGGTGCTGGTAAAAGTACACCTCATGCTTGCCTGGAGGAGAATACAACATGGGACCTTATTGAGGACATTGAAAAGTTGAGAGAACACTTGAAAGTCCCAGAATGGCTGGTAAATATTTTCTTCCTTGTGAATTTTGGTAAATGCTGCAATATGTGCATCCCACTAGTGGACTTTGCAGGTTTTTGGTGGTTCATGGGGGAGCACACTCGCCCTAGCATATAGTCAGTCACACCCAGATAAGGTTTCTCGAGACGTCTTTCCTATGTTTGGAAGTGATGTTTTACCTTTTGGAAATCTAGATGCAAGAGTTCATATCAATTCTTTACCAATAATCTTTTCGTTCTCACTTTTAAGGTCACTGGCATGGTCTTGAGAGGTATCTTTCTACTGCGCAAGAAAGAAATTGATTGGTTTTATGAGGGTGGCGCTGCTGCGATATTTCCAGATGGTATACTTTGTTTCCGCCCCCCTTCTTTTTTGGAGATGACAGCTGATCTTGCAGTTGCTTTATGTGTGCTTAAAATGGAAATGCTTGGTATTCAATTGAAAGGATCGACCGAATTTGTTAGTGGAAATTGTGATAGTTTGCGCACTTAATTTGTTCATTTGGGCTCAAAATATCCTTACGGGATGAAATATATTTTTTATAGAAATCAAAAGTATACTTTTTAGTCAGATTTTATATTTAGATAATGATATGTATTTGATATGGTTGTACTGTAATTTAGTTGTAAGATAATTTATGTTCTTTCATAGTCGTGGGCACAAAATTTCTGCTGTAGGTAGTCTACTAACGTAATGCAGCATGAATGCTATTCAGATATTATATGTTATATATATCCCAAATAACTGATATATCATACAGTTATCTATTTAAGAGATAATTAATCTTTTTATTTCATAATTAATCTTTTTTTGTCTGTGAGAAATATCCACTTGCCCATGTAGTATGCTTTGACTCTTTCATATTTTTTTTCTTGCCTTAGCACATGTTATAGTTCCACATGTTAATAAACAATAAATAACTATTAAAAATTTATTTAATTCACTTTTTTATTTTTAGATTTAAATTTGGTAACATTGCAAAACAAAATAGCTAACAAAATCTGATAATATTTAAATATTTTATTTTTGGCATTATTTTATTGGGAAGAAATAATATGTCAACAGTTTTATATCTTAATCTATCATAAACATTGCTGAAATCTAAGTTGAATTTAGTGGTTTTTGTCCTTTTGATTTCCTAGTGCTTAAATCTACTCTAGATGGGGGCGTTATCCTCTATGTAACATATTTTTATAGCTTGGGAGTTGTTTAGAGATCTTATTCCAGCTGGTGAAAGAGGTTGTTTCGTTGATGCTTACCACAAGAGGTTAAACTCCAATGACAAGGAGACACAGGTAAGATAAGTACTCTGGTGATACCATTCCTCCATCCTTTTTGAGGACTTCTTGTTGCTTCTGCTTGCTGAAGAACGCCTTCCATAATAATGAGCAAAGTCCGTCATTTTTTTATGGTTTTTCTAACCTTTTCTGTCTTGATAGAAGTTTCCATTTAGCTTTAGAACCAGTCATCAAAATCCATCATACAAAACGGCTAGAGAAAAGGGGTTGGGAATTGTTACAGAAAATACTTATTTGAAGTCCATTCACTTTCAATTCCTTCAGTCAAAACTTGTCCAATCCAAATTCATGAATCCAAACTGAAGTATCTGAAATATTAGCAATGACCATCATCAGTGGTCTTATCATGTCGTTTCATCTATACATTTAATACACACTGTCAAAATGTGGGGTATCATATTTTTATCATATTTTTTTAAGTTTCCAAGTGTATATTTTGCTTCCTCCCATCCCTTTATTTATAAGATTTTTAAAATTTATAGTATAAAGCTGCTAGGGCATGGACCAAATGGGAAATGATGACCGCTCATCTTCTGCCAAATGAAGTGAATATAAAACGAGGAAATGACGATGAATTCTGTTTGGTGAGTGTTTACATGAAACCAGTATGCATGTACATAGCATGTATTTATATGTCTATTTTGTGTGTGTATGTATATATCTGCATCTAGCTCTTTCCGCTATTGATTAGTGTGATGGGCAGTGCGGAATTTATAAGTGAATTTCCTTAACATGGCTGAATTATGCTATGTTTAGGCATTTGCAAGGATTGAGAACCACTACTTTGTGAACAAAGGCTTTTTACCCTCTGATTCGTTCCTGTTGGATAACATTGAGAAAATAAAGCATATCAACACTGTAATTGTTCAGGTTTGTACGAGGCCTCGTCTAATTTGATTTACTATGTATTATAGCACCTTTACTTTCAGATTCTGGCTGAATATGTTTTGTGCTCGAGATTTCAAGTTGCAGCAATTACAATGTTGCCTGAAAACTGAAAAAAGAGAACTTTGGAGACTGTTCAGATTCATATGAAGCCGTTTGGTCGACCCATGTTTCAAAACTCATCATCTCCTCTATTATGCAGGGAAGATATGATGTCTGCTGCCCTCTGATGTCTGCATGGGATCTTCACAAGGCTTGGCCAGAGGCTGATCTCAAGGTAAGAGATCTATCGGGGACACACAACACCACCATAAAAATATAAAGCTTTTTGGATGATAAAATAGTTTTTGATGAAATAGTTAGCATATACCACAGGGAAGTACGGAGAGTGGAGGCACCATGGTTGCTTTCTGGTGCTATATAAATTTATCATTGTTCTTGATTTCTCATTTTGATAGACACTACGACATATTACCTCATTTGACATAGAAAAAGTTTCATCACTGCATCTTATGCTATCTACCTGCATATTAAACCTTCATCGCAACTAATTGATCTCTTTGGCATGTCACCAAGTGGTGTTATTAACTACTTTGTTTAATCTATGAACATGTGATACACTAAGCAGAACACGTTGTATTATTTTTTTTCTTGCCCTCTTTGGAGTGTGTCGCCAATTGAATTTACTGCGATAGCCTAACCTCTTTTATTATCTGAAATGGATCTAGTGTTTATTTCGTGTTTTTTTATACATCATTAATGAATCAAATTCCTTAAACATCAGAGTTTTCATGGAATAGTATTTCGGCCTTTGATTTATCTACTTGGTTAATAACGTAAACGGCAACAATTCAGATTTAATAATAGTGAACAGACATTCCATGCGACGTGATTAGTTGTAATTTAAGCAAGAGCACTATAGAGGAATTACTTTCTGTTTCATTGGTATTTCTATTTGTTTCTTAAACACTCTTCCTAAAACTATATTAGTGCATTATCTTGATTTGTTTAGTTTTTGTCTCTTTGTTGTATCTCATTATTTACTTTATTTAACTGAAAACATATTTTTGAGAAATGAATTGGGGTATGAATATTATTTTTGGTGATGTTTTAGAAGGATATAGTTTCTATTGTCGATATTATGTCATGTCAGAATGTGTGGGATTATTTTGTTTTTAAATATTTATGATATTTTTTTGGAGTGATGAAAATTGAATATAAAACAGTGATTGTATCAAGAAATGTGGAAGTAAATTGACGATGCAGGGTATATTCAAATTAAGTTTTCTATATTAAATTTGTTTCCCATTCAAACTATGTTTCTTTTCCACTCTATACATTGCTAATCTAGGATTGTTTTGAAGTAAATCTTTTTCACAGTTAAAATTTGAAAGTAAATTTATTTTCTTGTTTGCTCAACAAACAAGTTGCTTATTTTCCTGTTTGCCGGCTATTTTTCAAGAATCAGCGGGTTACAAAACTTTCCCTGTACTTCCATTGCGTCAGTTCACGAATTTTTTCGAAAAAAATCATGGAATAATCTGAGTGTATTTTTCGGAAAATGAAAAATGTGTCTCCTTTTGGCAGATAGTTCCGGATGCAGGCCATTCTGCTAATGAGCCAGGAATATCTGAAGAACTTGTAGCTGCAACCAATAAGTTCAAATATACCAAGGAAGGTGCACATTGAAATTAATTGATGTGCTGCACAATGTGAGATTGTTTCGAACTTCTCGTTATTTTTTCTCCGGTCCATCTATTTTGATGCACGGTGATGGTTGTTTTTCTTTGCAAATTTTCGAATTCCATACGATCTAGTTTCAGGAAACCATGGGGTTTTACGAATATAAGGCCTTGATGTCAATGATTTCATGTGCTGCATTCTGAATTATTTTGCAAGAATCTCATCTTCAAAATCTTGTACACCAAAATTAATACATGCATGAAATACAGCATTTTGATAGCTGTAACAAAGGCTTGAAAAATGCAAGAATCTCATCTTCAAAATCTTATATACAGCAAAAATAATACATGCATGAAATACAACATTTTGATATTTGTAACAAAGGCTTGAAAAATGTTCAGAATGGATCAAACACCAAACAAATCAATGTATGAAATGATAGAAGATAGCAATAATTTTTCCGGCCTGTATATCTATACAGGTGAAGTTTCGTGTACCACTTCTCAATCTCTTAGTTTCTTTACTTTGAAGAGGAGAAATTATCAAGATTGGCTCTTGATTTGGTGAAAGAGTGGTCTTGACTCTTGCCGAGGTTTAGGGCTGCTTTGTTTTGGTCTCCCTTTTATTTGAACATTAAAAGTTTATAATAAATTTATGGGACCTTGCATTTTAGAATTTGGGGTGACAAAATTACGGGAAATTTAGATGATTTATGGGTATTTTAGGTATGTCAAAATTACACAATGATACTTGCTGGTATTATGTAGTGCTTATTTTTATCAACATATTTAAAAAATAATATCCAACTTAGATATTGCCCCGATAAAAGCTGATGATGTTTAAACTTCGAATAAAATCAAAAAAATCGTAAATCCAAACCGAACTCAATCGGATTTTTAAATTTGAATATAAATGCTAAAACCAAAATTTATATTATTTGTTTTTGAATTTTATATTTTTCAAAATCGAACCGACTAAAAAAATTTAAATTTAATTTAATTAATATTTTTATTTGGATTATATATTTTATGAAATGATATTTAGTGAATTAAAAATATTTTTGTTAATTTTAGGTTGATTGTTATTTATTTAATTTATTTAAAAAATTAATAAAAAATGATATATTATATTTTAATTATTAATTTAAATATTTATTAAAATTGAATGAATCGAACTGAAATAACCAAATCTTTTTTGTTAGAAAATTATATATGATATATAGAGTACCTTCAAAACTTTTCTCCAGGCTACCGGTTCTCTTGAAGATCTGATCATAGTGAGATCTGCAGTACAGCATCCCATCAATGGAGTTGAAGTTTCCAAGCTGAATTCGAATGAGGAAAGTTATCACTTCAATAGTTTCGCAATATTAATTATAGCGACTGATGCATTGAGCAGGAGGATAGGCACTGGATATTTGAAAGGAATGATGTATGTCCTTTTGAATCAATCAAGATCCAAAAAGAACGAATTTCCCACTTTTTGTTAGTATTAAAATAGACGTCATTCTGTACAAAATCCAAAGGGCAGAGCACACAAGTATATTACACCTTAAGGGGGTGCCATTGCAATGGTGATACCTATTGGTACAAGAGATTTGATTCTTATATCATGAGCATTGGATATAACAGATTGAGTGCAGATCTTTGTACATATTTCAAGAGGTCTGGTGATGATTATATTATTTTGATGTTGTATGTGGACGACATGTTAGTAGCAGGCTCCAACAAAGATCAGATCCAAGGATTGAAGCACAGTTGGCTAGATAATTTGATATGAAGGACTCGGGACCAGTAAACAAGATTTTAGGGATGCAAGTTCACCGAGATAGAAGTAACAGAAAGATTTGGCTTTCGCAGAAAAATTATTTGAAGAAAGTCTTGCAATGCTTCAACTTCAAGTTATCCTCTGAGATGTATCCTAAGCAGTGAAGCAGAGAGAATGTAGATGTCTCGAGTACCATATGCATCAGTAGTGGGAAGTTTGATGTTCGCCATGAACTGTACAAGACCGGACATTGCTCAAGCAGTGGGAGCAGTTAGTCGGTATATGACAAATCCTGGACGAGAGCATTGGAGCACTGTTAAGAGGATCCTTCGATACATTAAGGGTACCTCGAATGCTGCATTATGTTATGGAGGATCAGATTTTACACTCAGGGGCTATGTTGATTCAGATTATGTAGGTGATCGTGACAAGAGAAATCTACTATATGTGTTACACTTGCAGGGGGATCAGTAAGCTGGGTTTCAAAACTGCAAACAGTTGTGGCGTTATCTACGACGGAGGCAAAATATATGGCAGCTACTCAAGCTTGCAAGGAGGCAATATGGATTAAAAGGTTATTGGAGGAGATCGGACACAAACAAGATAATGTTCCTTTGTTTTGTGACAGTCAGAGTGCCTTACACATCGCAAAGGAATCCAGCCTTTCATTACATGACGAAACACATTGGAGTCCAATTTCACTTTGTGCGAGAGGTAGTAGAAGAAGGAAGCGTGGATATGCAGAAGATCCATACGAAGGATAGCATAGCTGATTTTTGACCAATCCAGTGAACATTGAAAAGTTTGAGTGATGTAGATTCTCAAGTGGCATAGCAGAAACGTAAGCAGCAGGTAATGGCAAGATTGAAAGGATGTGTGAAGATGTACTTGATTCTCAATCAAATCTTCAATTGGGAGAAATGTCGGCAAATCAACCATTCAAAGTTGGACGGTGCACATGTTAAATGAATGTCAGAATTTTGAAATGATGCGTTCAGACGGAACGCATTTTATACGCGGTTTCACACCTTGAAATTCTACTATAAATAGGTGTCTCATTCTTTCATTTCAAATCATCCATTCTTCGAGTTTTCTCTCATCTTATAAGCACTTCAGTGCTTAATTCTATAATGTTTGTGAGGTGTTTGTTCTCCTGTATTAAGAGAGTGCGTGTTCTCTTTGGAAACACAGTGAGTGAGTTGTAAGTCACAAAATATTATAGTGGAATTCTTTTCATCTTGCCCGTGGTTTTTACCATAATAATTTTTAGGGGTTTTCCACGTAAATCTCGGTGTCCAGTTTATTCTTTATTTTCAGGTTTTATTAGCTCAAATTACGCACGTATGACCAACATTTTCATTATATGTTGCCAAAATTTCATTTCTTGCCAAACTTTTTCTTTTTTGTGTTCATATGGTCTATAAATTATAATTGTCTGAACTATTTTATCAATTATCGTACAAATTATTAAACTTGTTGGCTTCTAAGCATATATTCTTATTAAATATCTATAAATATAAATGATACCACGTTAATTATATATACATTACTAATTATCTTCTAATAATTCGAAAATATAATAACTAAGAAAAATACTACATGATTATGTTACTTTTCAATAATTTCAACAATCAATTTTTTTTTTTGATTAAACAAATTTCTTATCCCTTTTACATCCCCGACCTTTTGGACCATTAGTACGTCACACGTTGATTGACCTGTAAGAAAACGTCGGAATATTGGTCTTGCTTGAACTCATATCTGCCTTTGAAATATTTCACTTGCGATTTCGATTTCGATTTCGATTTCGTTTCGATGGAAATATCACAATTTTTTTGATCAGATATGGTTGCGGTTGACATTTAATAGGTAGGCTTGCATTTATGTCCTTTATTGTTTATGTTTAGTTTATTTAGACAATAAAACAAGTCTAGTGTTAATCAATACAAAATTTTAATTCTAATAAATGCACAAATGTTCAAGTTCTAAAATATATTAGAGTCTCGAAATCACCAACTGTTTAAATATTTTCTTCGTATGTAATTTTATTTTATTTACTATTACTATTAATAATATTATAATTTTTTTTTAGAAAAACCTTGGATTTGTTAATTGGTCTAGATTATAAGCATGGTCAAAATATTTATATGAAATAAATAATATCTAAATTCCAAAATTGCGTGGAATTGTAAAAGTGCTAGGCCGAATGTCCATATCTCCTATATATGATGTGACATTTTTTGACGTATAGCCCATTCAGGCCTTACCACATCTAAGCACACGAAAATAGAAATGGTGCCATTACCGTACAGTGTTGCTCCGTTGCTCTGTCTGATCACCGCTGCAGCTGCTACTAATATTATCCAAACTCTTCCGGGTTACCCGGAGGATGCCCTGCCTTTCCACCTCGAAACCGGGTCGGTCTTCTTTCTTTCTTTCTGTTTTTTTTTTTTTTTTAAAAAACAATTTTTATATATATAATATGTGTGTGAGTTGCAGGTATATTGGAGTTGGAGAAGACGAACAAGTGCAGCTATTCTATTACTTTGTAGAGTCCGAAGGAGATCCTGATAAGGATCCGCTTGTGCTTTGGTTGACGGGCGGACCCGGTTGCTCAGGTTTCTCCGGTCTGGTTTATGAAATAGGTGCGTACAGCCGCCGGCTTCTTCTTCTTCTTCCTCTGTTCATGATCTTTTGGTTTTTAATTTATTTATTAAATATTATGTTTGATGATCAGTTTCAAGAATTAAACAAATGATATTTATTTATTATGTTTGACGATCAGTTTCATCAATAATTAAACAAATGAAACTATTTTTGCACTTCCAAGCCTTTTAATTATTACTTAACTGTCTATCAAATACTTTAGTTCTCATGTTGTCACATCCTTCCATACATTAAAACTATTTAAATTAAATAATCAAAAATAATGGGTCATTTAATAATAATATAATCATATGAGAAGAGATTATGTAATTACATACTGAATGATATAATATATCAAGATCTTTTATATGTAAATATATACATCGTGAATGAGTTAAATATGGAGTCAAATTTAGGGCGGCAAACGAATCGAGCTGGTTCACAGAATTTTCGAGCCAAATCGATAAATATTAGATTCGTATTAAAATTTATCGAATTCAAAAAAAATTCGATTCGAACTCGAGTGAAAGCTACCGCGAGTCTTAATATTTAATTATTACAATAAATATTTATGTACATACATTTCAAGATATTCTTGAACGTGGTTCCATTTTGGCCTAGATATATCAACTACGTACAATAGTTCACTTTAATATATATTAATTTGACGTGGTTCCATTTTGGCCTAGATATATCAACTACGTACAAACAAAAGGGAACAGCAAAATTAATTTTCATAAATTAACTCATCGTCCAAATCCACATTTCCAACAACCCAAAAGCTTAAAGAAAATAAAAAAATTAATGCGTGGATAAGACCATAATTTAATAACCATATGTGGGTGAAAAGGGTCACGAAATTAATTTTGTAACAACAATTCATGCATGTGTACAGGTCCACTCCGGTTTGATATTTCAAATCTTGATGGAAGTTTCCCTCGCCTCATTCTGAACCCATATTCATGGACAAAGGTTTGGTTTGGAATATATATATATATATATATATATATATATATATATATATATATATATATATATATATATATATATATTATATATATTTATATATATATTTATATATATATATACATATATATATTCAAACTGACAAATAAAATGATCTGCACGCATGGTTTTGTAGGTTGCCAATATTATATTTATAGACTCACCGGTTGGGACTGGATTCTCGTATGCAACCACCCCAGAAGGTTTCACTTCCTCCGACACCAAAGCGACCATGGATAACTACACTTTCTTGAAGAAGGTAAGTTTTTCTCTGAATCCCGGAATAATTTTTGCAGAAATCAATACCTGATCCGTCCCACATATCGATTTGTGTTTTCATGCATAATCAAGAAAATTATTGAAAAATCAAGTTTCATAGAATTTCAATTTTACTGTTATGCTTTAATATGAAAAATTATTGAAAATAACTAATGCATTTAATAAATAGGAAAAAAATAATAATAATACTAAATATAGATACTGCACCATATTTTTGGGACGCTTAGGATGAAATTTTTAAGAAATTAAATGGAGCCCAGGATTCTGCTATCCAACCACACTTGGTGAAAGACACGTGAGGTTGGTTTTTTTTATCATTATTATTTTGACGTGTAAACCCACGGATCAGAGGGACGGGACAACTTGACTGGGGAAGAGATAATGACGTCGAATTATTTAATAGGATTCTCAAACTGAAATGGAAAATTGAAAATGGAGACGGAGGGAGTAAAATGCTTGTTACATAAATTTTGACAGAAGAAAATATATCTTTAAAAATATTTTTTTTCTTATAATCCAGTGGTTATCGATCCATCCAACATTTATCAAGAATCGACTGTACATTGGAGGTGATTCCTACGGAGGAAAAACTGCAACCTTGCTTGCTTTAGAAATTGCAATGGGTAAAATTTTACCATCAATTAATTATTATATTTCCCTATATAAATGTTCTCACACAAGTATGTGTTGTTATATTATATTCATCCAGCAATTTGACCATGTTGTCACATTAACTTAGGAAATGGTGGAGGGCTGGAGCAACGAATGAACCTCCAAGTACACATTACTTTCATAACTTAATCCTTTTCATTGGGAAAAAAATAACACACTTGACGAAAAAATTGAACCAGGGATATTTCATTGGAAATCCTAAAACAGATGAAGCCTTGGATACTAATGAAAAGTTGCCTTATGCTCATCGGATGGCACTCATATCAGATGAATATTTTGAGGTAAAATGCCCCGCATTATCCCTGAGAGGTATTTTATCGAGTCCGAGTTGAGTTTGAATTAGATTATGCTCATCTGATTAATTTGACTGTGAGTTTCTAATTAATTCGATTCGAACATTGATTTAGCCACTCACATGACATATGTGCCCAATCTCTGATCACTTATATATATTCTAGACAAGTTTGTTCGAGGATAGTGTAACATGCATGCTGTCAAACGATACAAACTAAGCAAAAATCTACTCAATGTTGCATGCAAGGTAATGTCAAATATGGGCTGATGCTTTAAATAAAATGCGGTGTATAAGGGGTGAATTCTTTTCATATTTTCAGTTAGCAAAAAGCAGCTGTAATGGGAACTACAGCGATCAAGATACAAGTAGTGCAGAATGCCGTTATGCTCTTCATCTATATGATGAGGTAAAATAAAAACTACAAGATTTTACTTCTTTTTTTGTGCTCTTTTGGGTTGGGAGTAGGGTTTTGGAGAAATAAAAAGTATGTTTACTTTTATCGTGGAAGGAAAAAAATTTATTGCAAGTGCCGAATAATATCAGCATGGTTGGATAAAATTTTAAAAATACGAGGTTAGAATATGATATGATAAAAGAGTATTTTTGGAAATGATGAAAACTTTAGTCAAAATTACTGATTATGTTCGAAAATACGAAAATGTTTCGAAACTTGGTTTGGAGGAAGAGAATAAAAAGAAAATGATAGTTTTTATTTATGTTGTAGGGGATGAGAAAGTATTTTAGGAAACTGAAAACAAGCACTGCGTGCTTGTTCTTCATTTTCTTTGCTCTATGATTTATGGCAACGTTTACTCTAATTATATGAATGCAGTGCACCAAGAACATCAACCATGCCTACATTTTGGATCCAAACTGTAATCTGTTTTCACCGAAACACGATTATATCGTAGAAGATGATGATCCCGATGATTTCCTCTTCATGTTAAAACAAGAGGAGCAACGGTGTCGTGTAATTTCTTTAACTTTTCCTATGACCTGTCTTGGTAGTATATGAAAAATGACCGAGAACTCTTTAACATAAATTTTTAAAACTCCAGTGGTTATTTTTCTATCTGAAGACATAACATGTTAAAACCTCCGATTGTATGAGAGAAAAAATTATAGGTTATTTATGCAAAATATAAGAATTCGTATGATTTTTTTTTTATTTTGAAGATTCCATATTCATTTCAATAGAAGTGTGTATTTGAAGAAACTATTAAGCGTAAATATGGAGCCCTTTTAATCGGATCAAGGCAATTTTATCATAAGATCAACGGATTTCGACATCTTGGATTTTTTAATATGAAAATTATTAAATTTAGTTTTATGCATATAATCATTTGCTGAACTTTTTGAATACTAATATTGATTTCAAGAGTTTGTTTTACTAGTTATTTTTAAAAGATGTGGCTATGAATTTTCTTGAGTATTGTAAGGATGAAATCTTGTTGGTTGTAGAATAATAATTACTCGGATTCTGCTGTCTGGGCAAATGATCAAACTGTGCAAGAGGCTCTTTACGTCAGAAATGTACGTATGCACTACCTTAAAATGAAGAGATTTTTTTTATATATAAAACTACAAATTTTTTTTATTTCAACAAACAGGGAACCATACGAGAATGGATAAGATGTAACAAAAGCTTATCCGGTTACGAGATTACTGTCGCTAGCGTTATCCAGTATCATCAAATGCTAAATCAGAAAGGCTTTCAAAGTTTGGTGTACAGGTGATCCTAGTGTACTTTTTTCTTGAAAAGCAGTTTTGAATTAGGTTTCCACTTCGACGAAGTTGAGATCGGATCATAAGAAGCTTGAAATCAGTTTTTGTGAATCACATATATGTGTCACAATCCAATGATGAATTCATTTAAAATTTGTCATGGTCCGAATTTACCACAGAACTAGATCATATGTTTGATATGTCTATAAACATGTGTCGAATTAGCGCCAACTTGATAACGGCATGCTCTATTATACTTTACCAGGAGAAATATTCTTGTCGAGTGGCGATCGCTAGATGCATAAAAGTATAGACCGGATATACTTAAATATATTGTTGTTACCCACACATTTATCATTTCATCACACAATCACTTCCTACATTTATACTTTTCCATCACCAGGGTTTAATTTTCATCGATCACAGAACAATATTACCCTCTGAACTAAAATTTTGTATTTCTTCTTTCCAGTGGGGATCATGATATGCTTGTTCCGTACATCGGTACAATAAAATGGATACGCTCTCTCAATCTCACCGTTGAAGATAACTGGAGGCCTTGGACCGTCGACGGCCAAGTCGCAGGGTTTGCTTTCAATTCTTGATCCTGCAGCCACAGATTTCATATTACTAAATTCTAATGGTTTTTAAAATTTGGTTTGCTATGTTCCTGTTATAGATACACAGAGAAATATAAAAACGGAGAAGCCTACATCACCTTCGCTACTGTGAAGGCAAGAAAAATCAGCTCTATGCGTGATCTTTATAGGGATGAAGTGAAGAAGCTAGTGAATGGTAGCATGTGACTCGATGCTATTGTTTTGTAGGGTGCAGGTCACACAGCTCCGGAATACATGCCCAAACAATGTCTTGCAATGATAAAGAGATGGCTCTCTTTGTTTCCACTGTAGAGAAAAATGTTGGTATGGAGCCATCCATGCATGGATTTTCTCATCATTAATAAGTGTGCTTGCTGGTCCATGTGGATTATCAACGTAGTGCACTATATTTCCACTATCGGTATTGAATTAGAAGAGCACAGCCAATGTTTAAAGCATATACGCCGTCGATACAAACTACACCTTGTAAACACTTCCACATAATGAAATAAAATTGATATTTGGCATTCTTTTTTACTAAACTTCGAGGGCTCAAACTCTCACCCAACAGAGTGTCAAACAATACAATCTCAAGAATTTCTACTGTCTTTGATCAGCGTTATAAGAAAGTGAAATCACTAGCAACGAAGTGACAGTCTTCACATGTGTTGCAAATCCAACCCTAACGTTCTTGTTGGAGTTGTCACCGTTTGGTTTGAAGTTGTGTCCAACTCAAGCGTAAAAGGTGGTTCTCGTTGCTGATAATCAAGCAATTATTTTGGAATTCAACAATACAATTAACACGTGGTCTAGTTAGTAAAAAATGATTGATTTGATTATGTAAATAATAATGATGTTTTAATTTTTGTTTACTTTCCCTAAACTTCACCTATAAATACACATTCAGTTCTTCATTTCAAAATCACACCAAAACAAAAATCTCTCATCTACAATCATAAGTATAAAAGTGAGATAAAATATTTAGTGTGAGATTTCTTAAGGAGTGACCCTTGGAAGGAATATGATTAATGGAGAGAAAGTGAGTATTGAAATCACAGTGTTATGAGTACTGAATTACTTTGTATTCTCAATTCTCTTGTCTTCTTAAATATTAATAAAAAAATATCTCCTTGAGAGGTTTAGAGTAGACGTAGTTCAATCTTGAGGTGAACCACTACAAATATTGATGTTTATTTTATTCATTGTTGATATTACTAATGATGTTCCGCTACAATGTTATCTTATTTATTTTTCTGATATCCCAACACTGGTTGCTTGGGCATAGGTGGAGTGTATATTGTGATTCGACTGGTAATTAATTTGCATTCAAGGTCGATTTTAAAAATAATTATCTTTTTTTGTACAGTTTTGTAAATTCAGTCGCTTGCCCCTTGCGGTGTCTAGCTACCTCCCTAGGTACTGCACTTCTACTAAATAAATTCACATATTTATTTAATAAAATTAGGAAAAGAAAATAAATCAGGCCTTTAATAAAGAAATATTTACTACAATTATGGGGGTGTATTCATTGCAGAAATTTGCATGACTTTTATTGAATTTTTAATTTTTTTGTAAAATTCAATGAATTTTGTAATTTATTATTGTTATTTTTTAAGTTTATTTGAACTAACAATTGAACGTGAATAATTTTATATTTATTTCAAATATGTATATATATCATTATAATATTTTTTACATATTGATTTTATGAAAGATAATAAATAAAGTTAATACTAAATTTATTGTAATTTAACTCCAATTATTCAATTCAACATATTTATTTAAATAATTAATAATTTTAAAAATACATAACAATATTTTTCAATATTAATAAATAGTCAAACTTAAAATAATTTTATTCTTTTTAAATAAATTTTGGTATAGAAAATATAACGATTTTGTTTTTTCCCATATGTCAAACAAAAAAAATAAAAAAACAATTATTTGCACCTGAAAATAAATAATAAGTATATTAAAATATTTGTAATAAGGTAACTTTATAAAATTTTAATATGTTTAATTTATCATTGTTATTCTTATATAATTGTGTTGATAAACTTCTAAAAATATGTATCAATCGCACACATTTATATATATTATATGTATAAATATTAAAGTTAATGAAAAATATCATGTGCAAGAATTAATTTTGAGTTATAATCAAAATCAAGATATAAATTAACTAAAACTATAGAAAATAATTAAACATCAAATGTTATATAATAATTAATAAAAAAATAAATTTTACGTATGAAAAATTATTATTATTTTCAATTTATAGGCATATAAAATATTATAATTTCCTTTATTATGTAGTGTAAAATTTTTTAAAAATTTAATAAATGTAATTTTAAATTTTCTGAGGTTTGTAACTAGAATTCCAAAAATAAAATGAATGATGTTAATAATTTTAATTTTAAACTATTGTTAGTAATAAAAAAAAATATGTTTTTAAAAAGTACAAATAAAAGTAAAAATAAATGGGTGAGAAAAGAATGAAAATTTTAGTGTTTCTATTAAGTATGTGAGTTTGAGAGATTTCCCAAATACATCCAAATATTTAGATTGAATCAAATACATTTTTTAACATTTTATTGTTGTGCATTAGGCTTTAATTCTTGTACAAAATAGAATTACACGGAGTCATTAAAAGTTTATTGGTAAATTGAATATCTATAGATTTTTGTAGAGTTTCTAAAAGTCAGCTTTTATTACCACATGACTTTTTAAAATTTTACAAATGTTTACATTGAATACCACTAAATTTTTACAGAGTATATAAAAGTTTAGATCGAATATCTCTAGACTTTTAAAATCCATAAAAAATTATTAAAATTCTAGAACCAATACACATTGTTGAACTCTAGACTTTTAAACTCCATAAAATTTATTATTTTACATTGAACTAATACACATCGTTAAACTATAGACTTACCTTAATTTTCTCACATGTCATGCACCAACATTTGATCATGAGAATGTCAGAAACTATTTTCTGATTAAACCCATTGAATTATCGTAAGAACATCTAGTAGCATCGGCCCATGATTCCCTAGGTGTCACTGATAGTGCCTGCAAGAACCAATCAGTTATGATTAACGTACAGTACGGTCCTTTCATCTCATATATCCCGATCGAATCTGCAACCATTGGTTCATCAAGGGTTGCATATTAAATTCGATAATCATGTGATACAATTATGAAATATTCGTATTGTCATTGCATGCACAATTAGAGAACTATTTCCCCAATGTACATCATACACTCTGGCTAGAGATTTCATGTGCTATTATTTCGTTATGTCACATAGGATATCCACACCCGTAGGTGAGCCGGTAAACGAGTCAAAGCACAGCCCTAGCATATAGAGCGTCAGTGTTGTCCCGGGTCGTAAGGACTAATGGTATACAATCATAACCACAAACTTATCTTCTCGATGAATGATAACTACTTCGAAAGTCCGAAGGAGGGTTGTTCGGTATAATCATCATATGACTATCCATCTGCATATTTGGACATCTCTATGCCCTTACCAAGAAACGCAGTACACAACATCACAGATGCTAGTCTCGAGCTCAAGCGACCTTTATCCATGTTTTAGACGGCTGAATTGACTAGGAACGAATTTAGAATATGCCGTGTTTACAAATGAGTTTCAACATCGAATTACGATTCATTTGTATTAAAGCATAATCAATGTCTTTATCTATGCTGAATACATGAGTATACAGATAAAGTAAAAACGAGACCATTAAATAGTAAATTATATTAAAATAAAGATTGTTTATTACACTAAAGTCAATAAATTCTCTAGCTAACAGTTTTACAGGACATCTACTCTAACATTACAGTGCAAAGATATGCTAGTTTTGCATTCTAAGTACAAGTAACGCATCCATGCACTGTTGACATTGATCTTTGTCGTATACAACAGGTTGTGAATCTAATTCCTTTTAATCCAATCGGTTCTCTGAGTCATTACAAAACCACCAACGATCAGAAAAGTCAGCAACTTCCAGATAATACTAAGAGGCACTTGCAACATTAGAACGACTGTTCTTAAGCAATGCCAAGATATAAGCGGTGCTTGTTTCCAATTAGTAGTAAACCTACCGGGAGAAGCACAGATTATAACAGATTGAAAATCTTCATATTTGATCCTTTGATGTATGTGCCTATGTGAAAATATATCAGTTAAAAATAAATACCCTTTTTTCATTATATTTTACCAAAATTTCATTTCTTGCCAAACTTTTTCTTTTTTGTGTTCATATAGTCTATAAACTATAATTGTTCGAACTATTTTATCAATTCTCGTACAAATTATTAAACTTGTTGGTTTCTAAGCATATTTTTCTTATTAAATATCTATAAATATAAATGATACTACGTTAATTATATATACATTTACTAATTATTTTCTAATAATTCGAAAATGTGATAATAACTAAGAAAAATACTACATGATTATGTTACTTTTTAGTAATTTCAATTCAACAATCAAATTTTTTTTTATTAATATTTTCTCCTGTGAGAAAACGTCGGAATGGTCTTGCTTGAACTCATATCTGCCTTTGAAATATTTCACTAATTTTGATTTTGATTTGAATGGAAATATCAATATTTTTTTTATCAGATGTGGTTGCGGTTGACATTTAATAGGTAGGCTTGCATTTATTTCCTTTGGGGTTTGGTTTGGGTGATAAGGTGGGTTTATTTTTTTTTAACCCACCTTATACCTCGTTTGGTACGCGTGATTATTTAACCAAGTCAATCCCTCCTATGAATGATTAGGTTATATTAGGTAGGTTAAAATAATACCTCCTCACCCCCTAGGATTATTTATCCTACTCTTAATCCATCTTATTTTTCTAATTTTACCATTCTCCTAAATTCAAACTCACCACCACTTCCCTCCACCGACCGCCCCCCGGCCACCGCCGCCGCTGCAGACCGCCGTCGACCGCCGACCGCCGCGATTCCGTCGATTCCGGCCGGTCACCTCCGACAGCCGCTTCCGGCCGACCAGCCGTCAGAGCGCAGCCGACCGTCCGAGCACCTCCGTTGCCGGAGTAAAGGAAAAAAATTATAAAAAAGGACATTTTCGTCATTTCATCAAAAAATTCAAAATTATCACATACTTAAAAATTATACCAAACATAATACTATTTTACGTCATATATTATATTTCTATCACAATCATTTTTTTTATAATTTATATACTAATTATTAGTTTATCCTATCCTTCCAACCAAACATAACCTTATATATCGTTTATTTAGGAAATAAAACAAGTCTAGTACGAATCAATACAAAATTTTAAAACAAATGCATAAATATTCAAGTTCTAAAGTATGCTGTGCACAGCATCATGCTGTGCACAAATTGACTTTTTTTATTTTTTTTAATTTTTCTTTTTTCTTTTCTCTTTTTTTCCCTCTCTTTTCCTACTTTTTTTCCCTCCATTTTTCTCTCTTCCACAAACATTATTCACACACTTTTATATGAAAATAGTATAAACATTTGTTTTCATCTCGTCTTCTTTTTCTCGTTTTTCCTCTCACTCAATTTTATTATTATTTTTTTTTTCAGAAAATACTATAACATACAAGGTTCGATTTTTTCTTCTTTTAAATGTCTAATTTTTTTTCTAATTGTTTAGCTATCTATTTTTTTATTTGATTTTGTTGGTTTCTATTTTTATGTTGCTATTGATCTGAAATAAGCCAAAAATTTTATTGATACTTTCAGATTCTTGATGGATTATAATTCAAATATCGAATTCAAGCCTAAGATTGGTATGGAATTTGATAGTCTAGACGAGTCTTGGAAGTTTTGGGTTGAATATGGTGGGAAAACTGGATTTGGAGTTAGGAAGCATTATTTCAACAAAAACAAGAACACCGGATTTATAACTTCGTATAAATATGTTTGTTGCAAGGAGGGTGTTTATACCCTCACTATCTTTCATCTATTTCAAGTAGAGTTTGTTTTGTTCGCAGCTGCTTACATAAAATATAAAAATGAAACTCAACCATTATTTGAATATGTTGTCGGGCGAATTGATAAAGAAGGAGAATGGAGGGTGACATTTAATCCTAGCACAAAGATGATTTCATGTAGTTGCCGAAAATTCGAGATGACTGGATTATTGTGTTGTCATGCTGTGAAAGTATATGATGTGCAGGACGTAAAAAAACTGCCAGAGCATTATATCTTGAATAGATGGACGAGAAAAGCTAGGAGTGGAGTGGTACACGATTGTATGGGCAATGAAGTCGAAGAAGATCCCAAACGAGAAAGTACAGAACGATATAGAAAACTTTGTATGATGCTCGTAAGACTGGCAACCGAAGCCTCCGTCCACCAATCAACTTTTTCTTTGGTGCATAATTCGGTATGTGATCTAACCAAGCAAGTCATGGAAATGCGTTTGACTGAAGTGAGCCAAGACAATAATAGTGGTGTCAGGACATCATCGATAGGACCTTCTATGATACAAGCAAAAGGATTCAAGAAAAGAAATGGTGTGAAAAAGTCAAGAAGGTTGAAGAGTTGGGTAGAACTTCAAGCAAAACGAAGAAAAACAAATTTGAGAGTCGAGGTAAATTAACTAATATTAATACTTTTTTGAAATAAAAATTATCTAGATTTCTTATTTTTACAATCATTGTAGGACATCGGAACACATGATGAATTACCCGTATCTTGTTCAGCACCTCCGGTACCTCATGCATGTCTTCAAACAACTGGAGGTCAATTCAATTTCACTGAATTATTAATGGTATGAACTTTAATGATATTTAGAAATTTTTTAATTGGTAAAAATTTTAAGCCAAAAAAATATTAATTCTTATATGGTAAAATTGATTTTATAATATTTATTCTTATTTAATGTAGGCACAATTTGATCATCATCACCATTCTCTTGAAGCCATGGATTTCAATGGAGATATATCCAATAATGTTCTTGAGTAGTTTTTTATTTAAAGAATAGCCGATTAACATTGTTAGTTGATATTAAGTTTAAAAATGTATGAATTATTTATTTTTTATGGAAATGTGGTGTTGAATTTTAGTTTTTGATATTGCATGATGGAAATGTTCTAAATTTTAATTTAAGCATTAACATGTTAATAGTTTTATATTGTTAAAAATTTTGTTCATTAGAAAAAAATTAATAATACTCATCAAATTCGAAAAAAATGATACGATTTTTCACACGTAAAAATTTAATATAGTAATTTTTAATTGCAAAATTATTAATTTAACATAAAAAAATTAAAATGTTTATATTATTTCATATAAAATTTTGTCCAATGTTTGTGGAAGATGAAAAAAAAAAGGATGAAAATAGAAGGAAAACAATAGAGAATAAGAGAGGAAAAAAGAGAAAAAAAAAAGAAAAATTAAAAAACAAATAAAAAAAAGGTCAAGCTGTGCACAGCAGGGGATCCGGATTCATTAAAGTCTCAAAATCACAAACTGGGATGCGCAGTGTTTGGTTTGCAGGATTAGGTAGGTTTATTTTATTTTAACATACCTAATCATATGTTTGGTACGTTTTTTGTTTAACCAAGTCAATCCCTCCTATTAATTATTAGGTTATATTAGGTGTGATAAAATAATCACTCCTTACCCCCTACAATTATTTATCTCACTCTTAATCCAGCCTATTTTTTCAATTTTACCCTTATTCTAAATTCAAACTCACAACCACTTCCCTCAACCGACGGCCGGCCGACCACCACCGCATGTCGCCCGTCGCCGACCACCGCCGACCGTCGCCGACCACCACCCGCCGCCACCTCCTGTCGGTCGACCGTCGGACTGCGCCGTCGCCGCTTCCGGCCGGCCGGCCTACCACCGTCGACCAACTCCGCCGCCACAAAACTGGAAGGACAATTTCGTCAATTCATCAAAAAATTATTATTTATCTCGTTCTTAACAATTATACCAAACATAATATTATTTTATCATTATCAACTTCAAATTTTTTTTTTATCATTTCTCTCTTAATCATTTCATTATTTTTTCCTCCAAACCAAACGTAGTCTTAGCATAAAAAGTAGTATTTTTCATGAATAACCCAAATAAAAGATCTGTCTCACAAAATACGACCCGTGAGACCGTCTTAAAATTTTTTTTGCCAACTGAGATAATTGTGTTTTCGTCGGATTCTAATTCAATATCCTCTTATTCATTCATCTTGTCTTTTGGTACAAACTCAGGTTTTTTGTTTTAAAAATTTTCTTCTTTATCTACTATTATTTTATTTACTATTCTATTAATAGTATTATAAATTTTTTTTAGAAAAACCATGGATTTGTTAAAATTATATAGCTTATTCATAATATTTCGTAATTGTTCTAGAATATAAGCATGACCAAAATATTTATATGAAATAAATAATATCTCAGACGAAAATAATATTTCGTAATTGGTCTAGAATATAAGCAAGGCCGACTGTCCATATCTCAGGCCTACCGAAATCAGAGCAAACGAAAATAGAAATGGTGCCATTACCATACTGCATTACTACTCTGTTGCTCTGTCTGATCACCGCCGCTGCTACTAATATTATCCTCACTCTTCCGGGTTACCCGGAGGATACCCTGCCTTTCCACCTCGAAACCGGGTCGGTCTTCTTTCTTTCTTTCTTTCTATTTTTTTAATAAAAAAAAACCATTTATATGAGATTCATTTTGTTTTATGGATTGAATATATATAGATAAATTTATAATCTGAGAGTTTCAGATATATTGGAGTTGGAGAAGACGAACAAGTGCAGCTATTCTATTACTTTGTAGAGTCCGAACGAGATCCTGACGAGGATCCGCTTGTGCTTTGGTTGACGGGAGGACCCGGTTGCTCTGGTTTCTCCGGTCTGGTTTATGAAATAGGTGCGTACAGCCGCCGCCGCCTTCTTCTTCTTCCTCTGCTCATGATCTTTTGGTTTTAATTTATTTATTAAATATTATGTTTGACGATCAGTTTCAAGAATTAAACAAATGTGGAATTTTTTTTATTATGTTTGACGATCAGTTTCAAGAATTAAACAAATGAAACTAAATTTGCACTTCTGATCTCGTGCAATGCGTTTTTATTATTTAACTGTCTATTAAATACTTGAGTTCTCGTGTTGTCACATCTTTCCATACACTAAAACTGTTTAAATTAAATAATCAAAATTAGTGGGACATTTGACAATAATATAATCATATGAGAAGAGACTACATAATTACTTACTGAATGATATAATCAAGATCTTTTATTTTATATATAAATCTGTACTTTGGAGATTTGTGAATGATTTAAATATGGAGTCAAATTTAGGGGTAAAAGAATCAAGTTGGTTCGTAATTTTTGGAGTTGAATCAATAAATATTAGATTCGTATTCGAATATATCGAATTCAAACGCTTACGAAAAAATTTGATTCGAACTCGAGCTAAAGTTATTTTGTTTGATTTTTCGTGAGTGTTAAGATTTTATTATGATTATATAATTATATTATATATATATATAAAGCTATTTTTTTAAAAAAATTAATGCGTTGATAGAACCATAATTTAATGACCATATGTGGGTGAAAAGGGTCACGAAATTAACTTTGTAACAACAATTCATGCATGTGTACAGGTCCACTCCGGTTTGATATTTCAAGTCTTGATGGAAGTTTCCCTCGCCTCATTCTGAACCCATATTCATGGACAAAGGTTTGGAATATATATATATATATATATATATATATATATTCAAACTGACAAATAAAATGATCTGCACGCATGGTTTTGTAGGTTGCCAATATTATATTTATAGACTCACCGGTTGGGACTGGATTCTCGTATGCAACCACCCCAGAAGGTTTCACTTCCTCCGACACCAAAGCGACCATGGATAACTACACTTTCTTGAAGAAGGTAAGTTTTTCTCTGAATCCGGATTCATTTTTGCAAAAAATAATACTAAATATAGATATTGCACCATATTTTTGGGACGTTTAGGATGAAATATTTAATTTTAATTTTAAGAAATTAAATGGAGCACAGGATTCTGGTATTCAACCACACTTGGTCGAAGACACGTGAGATTGGTGGTTTATTTTTATTTTTTTATTTGGACGTGAGCACAGGATCAGAAGGGCAGGCAGGTGACAACTTGACTTGGGAAGAGATAGTGACATAGAATTATTTAATAGGATTCTCAAATTGAAAAGAGATATTCTCTATTTCTCACATAGCTTATATTTTCTTATTTATCTGTCTCAAATATATAGTCGGGTGTGTTCTTTTGTCAACCTATTTTTATTCATTAAATAGATTAATTATTTCCAACAAGTTTTGATACAACATTAATTAAAACACTAATTAAAAAGGGTGAAATGTGTTGAAAATAAGAGTTATAAATATTGAAAATTAATGTGTGATGATGTATGTAATGATATATTTATTTTTGGATTATTTCCAAAGATATTTTATAAATATGTGTCTCAATTTGTGAAGAAAAAACACAATTGAGTAGAGAAAATTTTATAAAAATATGTAGTTTAATATATTTTGTGAGTTTGAGATTTTTACTTTTTACCGTAAATTTTTATTTTTAACACGTTATCATCACGATACTCGAAGGTTCTCCATATCTTTTTAAGCTCCAAAACACAAGACAAATGTAACAATATTCAAAATTAAGAACATTTATTTTACTGTTTATTTATTTTTATTGTGTATATATATAATATATAATATCATGTTATTATATAAAAAGAGTCTATGACACCTATAATAACGTGATGTGATTATATTATTACATTGTTTATATATTTCTATTGTGTTATTGTTTATTTATTGTATATGTGTATATATATTTGAATAATATCATATTATTATATAAAAGGAGTCTATGACACCTCATTATAATAACGTGATGCGATTATTTCGTTGTTTATTTATTATTATTGTGTTATATAATTATATATATATTTGTATAATGTCACCGTGTTATATAAAAAGAGTCCTTGACACCTCATTATAATAATGTGATATGATATACATAATTAATAAACATTATTAACATTACATCATATTATTACTATAAAATTATACATATATACATGCATTTATTTTTTTAAGATTTTGTAAACAGTCATAAACGGCTAGTTTTTATCTGCAAATATGATTTGACAAACACGTTCAATTACTCCAAATTTACTCTTCTTCACTAAAATTTTTCTTCATCAATTTTTCGAAGAAGAAGAAGATGGTTATTTCAAGGTTATTTATTATAATTATTTTGGTTATTATACTCACTAGTCTTGTATTATTCGAAGAATATCCGCCTCGCGTTTTTTCTTTATTTTTAAGAATGCTTGTACTTATAATTTATTTGTTACTTTGTATTGCCATATTAATAGATTTAGAACTTAACTAATAAAATGCATTGTTATTTTTATAGTAGCACCATGTTAAATTTGACAAAACTCGAATTCGTTGCACTCGAAATTACGGGAAAAATGTATATTCCATGAACTCTCGATGTAGAAATACATCTTGAGTCATTGGGTCTAAATGAGACCATTAAAGAAAATTTTCTCTCATCATCACAAGAAAAAACAAAAGCTAAGATAATTTTGTGTTGCCATCTTGATGAAGGATTAAATATGAATATCTCATTGAAAAATATCTTACGACTTTATGGAAAGGACTAAAGGAAAGATTTGAACATATAAGAGAAGTCATACTTTCGACTGTCCGTGATGAATAAAATACATTAAGATTTCAAAATTTTAATAAAGTCGGTGATTACAACTCGGCAATGTATCGAATAATCTCGCAATTTAAATTTTGTGGACATGAGGTTATGGAATCGGAAATGCTTGAAAAAACATTTTCCACTTTTCACGCATCAGATATAACTCTACAACAACAATATAGAGTGTGTGGATTTGCGATATATTCTGAACTTATTGCTTGGTCCATGTGAAGATGATGAAGTTATTCTTGGTCCAGAACTATCATATAAGTGTTATTAGTGTCCTTATGTATCTTGCAAATTGTACCAGACCTGCTATATCTTTTGTTGTAAATTTATTGACAAGATTTAGCTCATATCCAACAAAGAGACAATAGAACGAAATTAAACATATATTCCGTTATCTAAGATGAACGACAGACTTAGAAATTTTGTATTCAAAAGATTTCAATCAAAGTATAATTTGTTATGCTGATGTTGGGTAAATAACATCGAGATTATTGCACTACATGAAGCATGCCATGAATGTGTGTGGCTAAAAATCAATGACCCAACATATCCAAATCTCATGCAGATTATCATTCGACAAGATATCTATGACACTATATGAAGATAATGTTGCATGTGTTACTCAAATGAAAGAATGATACATAAAAAGCGCCAGAACTAAACATATTCCCCCTAAGTTCCTCGCATTCACCCAAGAGCTTTAGAAGAATAAAGATATTGATATTCGTTACATTCAATCAAGTGAAAACTCATCAGATATCTACGACAATATTCAGAAAGCATATATATAACATTGGAATGCGCAATCTACGAAATTTGTGAAGAATCGTTCGTGTTAACATGAGAGGAAGTTTACGTGACTGCACCATTTTTCCCTTACTATGGTTTTTATGTCAATGGTTTTTTCCTAGTAAGAATTTTAACGAGACAGTATAAAAAACACGTAATGAAGACAATCATTGTATCATGATCATCATCACAAGAGGGAGTGTTGAAAATAAAAGTTATAAATATAAAAAATTAATGTGTGATGATGTATCTAATGATATATTTATTTTTGACTTATTTCAAAAGAAATTCTATAAATTTGTCTCTCAATTTGTGAATAAAAAACACAATTGAGCGGAGAAAATTTTATTAAATGTGCAGTTTAATATATTTTGTGAGTTTGAGATTTTTACTTTTTACTTTAAATTTCTACTTTTAACAAAATGAGAATTTTATGCATAAAACTTATTGTTCCAATAATTTTGTTAATGTGTGTGGCAACACCAATTAGACTAAATACATGAGATGGAGGGATTAAAATGCTTGGTAGATAAATTTAGACAGATGAAAATATATCTTTAAAAATATTTTTGTTCTTACAATCCAGTGGTTATCGATCCATCCAAGATTCATCAAGAATCGACTGTACATTGGAGGTGATTCCTACGGAGGCAAAACTGTAACCTTGCTTGCTTTAGAAATTGCAATGGGTAAATTTTACCATCGATTAATTATTATATTCTATTCATCCAGAAATTTGACCATGTTGTCACATTAACTTAGGAAATGGTGGAGGGCTGGAGCAACGAATGAACCTCCAAGTACACATTACTTTCATAACATAATCCTATTCATTGAAAAAAAAACTCACTTGACGAAAAAATTGAACCAGGGATATTTCATTGGAAATCCTAAAGCAGATGAAGCCTTGGATGTTAATGAAAAGTTCCCTTATGCTCATCGGATGTCACTCATATCAGATGAATATTTTGAGGTAAAATGCCCCGCATTATCCCTGAGAGGTATTTTATCGAGTCCGAGTTGAGTTTGAATTAGATTATGCTCATCTGATTAATTTGACTGTACGTGAGTTTCTAATTAATTCGATTCGAACATTGATTTAGCCACTCACATGACATATGTGCCCAATCTCTGATCACTTATATATATTCTAGACAAGTTTGTTCGAGGATAGTGTAACATGCATGCTGTCAAACGATACAAACTAAGCAAAAATCTACTCAATGTTGCATGCAAGGTAATATCAAATATGGGCTGATGCTTTAAATAAAATGCGGTGTATAAGGGGTGAATTCTTTTCCTATTTTCAGTTAGCAAAAAGCAGCTGTAATGGGAACTACAGCGATCAAGATACAAGTAGTGCAGAATGCCGTTATGCTATTCATCTATGTGGTGAGGTAAAATAAAAACTACAAGATTTTACTTCTTTTTTTGTGTTTTTTTGGGGTAGGAGTAGAGTTTTGGAGGAATAAAAAGTATGTTTAATTTTATCTTGGAAGGAAAAAAATTTATTGCAAGTGTCCAATAATGTCAGCATGGTTGCATAAAATTTAAAAAATATGAGGTTAAAATAAAAACTTTGGAAAGTTGGAAATGATGAAAACTTTAGTCAAAATTACTGATTATGTTCGAAAATACGAAAATGTTTCGAAACTTGGTTTGGAGGAAGTGAATAAAAAGAAAATGATAGTTTTTATTTATGTTTTGGGGGATGAGAAAGTATTTTAGGAAACTGAAAACAAGCACTGCGTGCATGTTCTTCATTTTATTTGCTCTATGATTTATGGCAACTGTTACCGTAATATGAATGCAGTGCACAAAGAACGTCAACCATGCCCACATTTTGGATCCAAACTGTAATCTGCTTTCACCGAAACGCGATTATATTGTTGAAGATGATGATCCCGACGATTTACTCTTCATGTTAAAACAAGAGGAGCAACGGTGTCGTGTAATTTCTTTAACTTTTCCTATGACCTGTCTTCGTAGTATAATATGAAAAATGACTAAGAACTCTTTCACATAAATTTTAAAAACCTCCGATTGTATGAGAGAAAAATTATAGGTTATATTTTGATTTATGCAAAATATATAAACCTATCACCAAGTAAGTTGTAAGAATTCATATGATTTTTTTTTTTTTTTTATTTTGAAGATTCCATATTCATTTCAATAGAAGTGTGTATTTGAAGAAACTATTAAGCGTAAATATGGAGCCCTTTTAATCGGATCAAGGCAATTTTATCATAAGATCAACGGATTTCGACATCTTGGATTTTTTAATATGAAAATTACTAAATTTAGTTTTATGCATATAATCATTTGCTGAACTTTTTGAATACTAATATTGATTTCAAGAGTTTGTTTTACTAGTTATTTTTAAAAGATGTGGCTATGAATTTTCTTGAGTATTGTAAGGATGAAATCTTGTTGGTTGTAGAATAATAATTACTCGGATTCTGCTGTCTGGGCAAATGATCAAACTGTGCAAGAGGCTCTTTACGTCAGAAATGTACGTATGCACTACCTTAAAATGAAGAGATTTTTTATATTTTGATAAAACTACAAATTTTTTTATGTCATGTATGTATGCTTTATTTCAACAAACAGGGAACCATACGAGAATGGATAAGATGTAACAAAAGCTTATCCGGTTACGAGATTAATGTCGCTAGCGTTATCCAGTATCATCAAATGCTAAATCAGAAAGGCTTTCAAAGTTTGGTGTACAGGTGATCCTCGTGTACTTTTTTCCTTGCAAAAGCGGTTTTGAATCAGGTTTCCACTTCGACGAAGTTGAGACCGGATCACAAAGCTTGAAATCAGTTTTTGTGAATCACATATGTGTGTTACAATCCAATGATGAATTCATTTAAAATTTGTCATGGTCCGAATTTACCACAGAATTAGATCATATGTTTGGATATGTCTATAAACATGTGTCGAATTAGCGCCAACTTGATAACGGCATGCTCTATTATACTTTACCAGGAGAAATATTTCTTGTCGAGTGGCGATCGCTGGATGCATAAAAGTATAGACTGGATCTACTTAAATATATTTGTTTGTTACCCACACATTTTCATCACACAATATCACTTCCTATAGTAATACTTTTCCATCACCAGGTTTAATTTTCATCGATCACAGAACAATATTACCCTCTGAACTAAAATTTTGTATTTCTTCTCTCCAGCGGGGACCATGATATGCTTGTTCCGTACATCGGTACAATAAAATGGATACGCTCTCTCAATCTCACCGTTGAAGATAACTGGAGGCCTTGGACCGTCGATGGCCAAGTCGCAGGGTTTGCTTTCAATTCTTGATCCTGCGGCCACAGATTTCATATTACTACATTCTAATGGTTTTTAAAATTTGGTTTGCTATGTTCCTGTTATAGATACACAGAGAAATATAAAAACGGAGAAGCCTACATCACCTTCGCTACTGTGAAGGCAAGAAAAATCAGCTCTATGCGTGATCTTTATAGGGATGAAGTGAAGAAGCTAGTGAATGGTAGCATGTGACTCGATGCTATTGTTTTGTAGGGTGCAGGTCACACAGCTCCGGAATACATGCCCAAACAATGTCTTGCAATGATAAAGAGATGGCTCTCTTTGTTTCCACTGTAGAGAAAAATGTTGGTATGGAGCCATACATGCATGGATTTTCTTATCATTAATAAGTGTACGTGCTTGCTGGTCCATGTGGATTATCAACGTAGTGCACTATATTTCCACTATCGGTATTGAATTAGCACTACAAAAAAACGTGTTTACATAAGCGGTTTTTGAGGAGCACTTCTAAAACTGCTCGTGGAAACTGAACAACAAAATCAGTTTTACTTAAACCGTTTATATTTCCTTACTTTTAGGAGTGGTCGCATTACCGCTTTAATTGCGCAATTTTTAGTACCGATTTGTATCAACCGCTGCTATCAATTGCTCCTATTGATTTAACTATTAGAACCATTCTTGAAACTACTCTAATTGAATATTTTTAACAGTGGTTTCATAAAATCGGTGTTGTGAACCGCCCTTATAGCTCTTTTTTAGGATTGATATGAAAATTGCACCTATTAAAACTTTTATAAACCGTATTGAAAATATGTAGCGACGGTTTATGGGATAACCGTCGCTAAAATTTGCGACAGTTTCATACAAACCGTCGCTTAATCAACAATGCGACAGTTTGAATGATGTCCGTCGCGATATTTAGCGACCGTTATACGAAACCGTCGCTAAATATAGCGACTGTATTACTAAACTGTCGCCACATATTGCGACGGGTAGAATACACCCGTTGCGTGTATTCATTTAGCGACTGTTTCATTAAACCCGTCGCTAATATTAGCGACCGTTAAAATTTTACCGTTGCTAAATATAGCGACAATCATCAGTTAAACCGTCGCTAAATTTAAATTTTCAAAAAACCGCTGTCGATAAATTTAAATTTTCAAAATACCGCCATAATGGCGACGGTGTTCCTCTTAACCGTCGCTAATAGCGACGGTTACTTCGTTAACCGTCGCCGAATTTTCTATAAATACCTCCACTCGGGCACCACTTTCTTACCCTTCCTTTGTACTGAATATTTTTATTTATTCTGTAAATTTGTTGTAGATTATTATTTCATTGCTAGTGGTTCAGATTGTTGTTGCTTATTTTTGGGATTATATGATATGAAACCTTAAAATTTTGGTAAATTATAGCTCTTTTGTACATTAAATTTTGTTGTTCTTTTTCTTTCCTTCACAACACTTAAAATTTTTCTCTTTTATACAATTTTACCATTTCACAACAATAAAATTTTTTTACACGATTTTAGTTTAAATTTAATATAAATTTTTTCTCTTTAATTTTTAGTAAATTTTTAAGATTTATTATAAATTTTTTCTCTTTAATTTTTAGTAATTTTTTAAGTAGTAGTTAGTATCAAAATTATGTTATCATATTAATATTGTAAGTTTTTTTAGCTTTATTAAATTTTTTTTTATTTTATTGAAAATATTAGCGACGGAAATCATATTTAACCCGTCGCTAAGTTAGCGACAGAATATATGAACATGTCGTCGCTAGTAGTTGCGACGGTTTTAAGGTTCCGTTGCTAAATTTGTAGACGACGGTATTACAATGTGTCACTACATAGCGACGGTTTTGCAAAACCGTCGCTAATTTTGTCAGCGACGGTTTATCATATACCGTCGCAAATTGTAGCTAAAAAAACTTTTCTTCATACTGGGTACGACCATTATCAAACCGCACCTAAAATAAACAATAAAAGCGGTTTTTCAACTTATATAACGGTTAAATAAACCGCTTCTATAAGCTATAAGGTCATAGATAAGAGGAGCGCTTTTGCAACCGGTGGTACAAAGGCTGGAGCGGTTAAAAACCAATCTTAAAATTGAAAAAAACCGCTTCTATAGACACTTTTTTTTGTAGTGTAGAAGAGCACAGCCAATGTATAAAGCATATACGCCGTTGATACAAACTACACCTTGTAAACACTTCCACATAATGAAATAAAATTGATATTTGGCATTCTTTTTTACTAAACTTCGAGGGCTCAAACTCTCACCCAACAGAGTGTCAAACAATACAATCTCAATAATTGCCCGCATGGGCTTAGCTCAGTTGGTCAGCAGCAGTAAATCTTGGAGCAATACAATCTCAAGAATTTCTACTGTCTTTGATCAGCGTTATAAGAAAGTGAAATCACTAGCAACGAAGTGACAGTCTTCACATGTGTTGCCAATCCAACCCTAACGTTCTTGTTGGAGTTGTCACCGTTTTGTTTGAAGTTGTGTCCAACTCAAGCGTAAAAGGTGGTTCTCGTTGCTGATAATCAAGCAATCATTTTGGAATTCAATAATACAATTAACACGTGGTTTGAGTTAGTAAAAAATGGTTGGTTTGATTATGTAAATAATGATGTTTTAATTTTGTTTACTTCCCTAAACTTCACCTATAAATACACATTCTTTCTTCATTTCAAAATCACACCAAAACAAAAATCTCTCATCTACAATCATAAGTATAAAAGTGAGATAAAATATTTAGTGTGAGATTTCTTAAGGAGTGACCCTTGGAAGGAATATGATTAATGGAGAGACAGTGAATATGGAAAAATCACAGTGTTATGAGTATTGTATTCTCAATTCTCTTCTTCGTTGTTATTAATAAAAAAAATATCTTCTTGAGAGGTTTAAAGTAGACATAATTCAATCTTGAGGTGAACGACTACAAATATTGATGTTCATTTTATTCATTGTTGATATTATTAATGATGTTCCGCTACAATGTTATCTTATTTATTTCTCTGATATCCCAACACTCGTTGCTTGGGCATAGGTGGAGTGTATATTGTGATTCGACTGGTAATTAATTTGCATTCCTGGTTGATTTTAAAAATAATTATTATTTTTTGTACGGTTTTGTAAATTCAGTCGCTTGCTCCTTGCGATGTCTAGCTACCTCCCTATGTACTGCACTTCTACTAAATAAATTCACATATTTATTTAATAAAATTAGGAAAAGAAAATAAATCAGGACTCGAATAAAGAAATATTTACTACAATTATGGGGGTGTATTCATTGCAGAATTTGCATGATTTTTATTGACATCTATAAATTTTTTTATAAAATTCTATGAATTTTGTAATTTATTATTGTTATTTTTTTAAATTTATTTGAACTAACAATTGAACGTGAATAAATTTTTATTTATTTCAAATATTTATATATATCATTATAATATTTTTTACATATTTATTTTATGAAAAACAATAAATAAAGATAATACTAAATTTATTGTAATTTAACTTCAATTATTCAATTCAACATATTTATTTAAATAATTAATAATTTTAAAAATACATAACAATATTTGTCAATATTAATAAATAGTCAAACTTAATATAATTTTATCTTTTTAAATAAATTTTTGTATAGAAAATATAACGATTTTGTTTTTTCCAATATGTCAAACAAAAAAATAAAAAAAACAATTATTTGCACCTAAAAATAAATAATAAATATATTAAAATATTTGTAGTAAGGTAACTTTATAAAATTTTAATGTGTTTAATGTATCATTGTTATTCTTATATAATTGTTTTGATAAACTTCTAAAAATATATATCAATCACACACATTTATATATATTATATGTATAAATATCAAAGTTAATGAAAATATCATGTGCAAGAATTAATTTTTAGTTATAATCAAAATCAAGATATCAATTAACTAAAATTATGAAAATAATTAAACATCAAATGTCATATAATAATTAATAAAAAAATAAATTTTACTTATTAGAAATTATTATTATTTTCAATTTATAGGCCTATAAAATATTATAATTTCTTTTATTATGTAGTGTAATAATTTTTAAAAATTTAATAAATGTAATTTTAAATTTTCTGAGATTTGTAACTGGAACTCCAAAAAAAAAAATGAATGATGTTAATAATTTTAATTTTAAACTATTGTTAGTAATAAATAAAAATATGTTTTTAAAAAGTACAAATAAAAGTAAAAATAAATGGGTGAGAAAAGAATGAAAATTTTAGTGTTTCTATTGAGTATGCGAGTTTGAAAGATTTCTCAAATACATCCAAATCTTTAGATTGAATCAAATACATTTTTTGACATTTTATTGTTGTACATTAGGTTTTAATTCTTGTGCAAAATAGAATTACACGGAGTCATTAAAATTCTATTGGTAGTTTGAATATCTATAGATTTTTGTAGAGTTTCTAAAAGGCAGGGTTTATTATCACATGACTTTTTAAAATTTTACAAATGTTTACGTTGAATACCACTAAATTTTTATAGAGTATATAAAAGTTTAGATCGAATATCTCTAGACTTTAAAATTCATAAAAATTATTAAAATTCTAGAAACAATACACATCGTTAAACTCTAGACTTTTAAACTCCATAAAATTTATTATTTTACATTGAACTAATGCACATCGTTAAACTCTAGACTTACCTTAATTTTCTCACATTTCATGCACCAACATTTGATCATGAGAATGTCAGAAACTATTTTCTGATTAAACCCATTAAATTATCGTAAGAGCATCTAGTAGCATCGGCCCATGATTCCCTAGGTGTCACTGATAGTGCATGCAAGAACCAATCGGTTATGATTAACGTACAATACGGTCCCTTCATCTCATATATCCCGATCGAATCTGCAACCATTGGTTCATCAAGGGTTGCATATTAAATTCGATAACCATGTGATACAATTATGAAATATTCATATTGTCATTGCATGTACAACTAGAGAACTTTTTCCCCAATGTACATCATACACTCTCGCTAGAGATTTCATGTGCTATTATTTTGTTATGTCACATAGGATATCCACACCCGTAAGTGAGCCGGTAAACGAGTCAAAGCACAGCCCTAACATGTAGACCGGCAGTGTTGTCCCAGGTCGTAAGGACTAATGGTGTACAATCATAACCACGGACTTATCCTCTCGATGAATGATAACTACTTAGAAAGTCCGAGGGAGGGTTGTTCGGTATAATCATCATATGACTACCCATCTGCATGTTTGGACATCTCTATGCCCTTACCAAGAAACGCAGTACACAACATCACAGATGTTAGTCTCGAGCTCAAACGACCTTTATCCATGTTTTAGGCGGCTGAGTCGACTAGGAACGAATTTAGAATATGCAGTGTTTACAAATGAGTTTTAACATCGAATTACGATTCATTATTATTAAAGCATAATCAATGATTTTATCTATGTTGATTGCATGAGTATACAGATAAAGTAAAAACGTAACCATTAAATAGTAAATTATATTAAAATAAAGATTGTTTATTATACTTAAGTCAATAAATTCCCTAGCCAACAATAACTTACATGACATCTACTCTAACATCACAGTGCAAAGATATGCTAGTTTTGCATTCTAAGTACAAGTAACCCATCCATGTCTGTTGACATTGATCTTTGTCGTATACAACAGGTTGTGAATATAATTTCTTTTAATCCAAAACCACCAACGATCAGAAAGTCAGCAACTTCCAGATAATACTAAGTGGCACTTGCAACATTAGAACGACTGTTCTTAAGCAATGCCAAGATATAAGCGGTGCTTGTTTCCAATTAGTAGTAAACCTACCGGGAGAAGCACAGATTATAACAGATTGAAAATCTTCATATTTGATCCTTTGATGTCTGTGCCTATGTGAAAATATATCAGTTAAAAATAAATACCCTTTTTTCATTATATTTTACCAAAATTTCATTTCTTGCCAAACTTTTTCTTTTTTGTGTTCATATAGTCTATAAACTATAATTGTTCGAACTATTTTATCAATTCTCGTACAAATTATTAAACTTGTTGGTTTCTAAGCATATTTTTCTTATTAAATATCTATAAATATAAATGATACTACGTTAATTATATATACATTTACTAATTATTTTCTAATAATTCGAAAATGTGATAATAACTAAGAAAAATACTACATGATTATGTTACTTTTTAGTAATTTCAATTCAACAATCAAATTTTTTTTTTATTAATATTTTCTGCTGTGAGAAAACGTCGGAATGGTCTTCCTTTGAAATATTTCACTAATCTATTTCCTTTATTGTTTATGTATCGTTTATTTAGGCAATAAAACAAGTCTAGTACGAATCAATACAAAATTTTAAAATAAATGCATAAATATTCAAGTTCTAAAGTATATTAGAGTCTCAAAATCACAAACTGGGATGAGTAGGTCTCTTGTGAAATGTTCTCACGAATCTTTATCTGTGAGACGGGTCAATCCTACAGATATTCACAATAAAAAGTAATACTCTTACGCAGTGTTTGGTTTGCAGGATTAGGTAGGTTTATTTATTTTAACATACCTAATCACATGTTTGGTACGTTTTTTATTTAATCAAGTCAATCCCTCCTATGAATTATTAGGTTATATTAGGTGTGATAAAATAATCATTCCTCACCACCTAGGATTATTTATCTCACTCTTAATCCAGCCTATTTTTCCAATTTTACCCTTATCCTAACAGTGTGTTTGGCAACCAGGATTTGAGAGGATTTCATGGGATTTGGATTTCAAAATCCTATTTTTACTGTTTGGCAAGATGCTAAAAAAAAAGGATTCGGATTTACTTAGGATTTCATGGGATTTCATGGAATTTCGACAAGTATATCCAAATCCCATCAAATTTGATAAGATTTTGTGGGATTTGGATTTTAAAAACATAAAATTATTTTTTTATCCAACACATCATTCTCCACCAAAAGTTTCTAAAGGGTTAGATTTTTTTTTTCCTTAACTTTTTTTAGAAGTTGATAGATTTCGTTTAAATTTTATAAATTTTTTGTGTTATTTACTGATTAATATAATAATAATAATTATAGTAATTACCAAAGACTCTTATTATGTTTAATAATTAATTTCATGTTAAAGTTTGAAGTTGTTTGATGATTTTTTAATTATTATTTTATGTGCACTATGATTAATAAATAATAATTAATTTTTGAATTTACAAATTCAAATAATATAAAAGAATTATTAGTTTTTAAACTTTTTTTAGTTATTTATGTTTATATGATTTCTAAGGGTAGTTTAGTAAAATTTTAAAATTCTAAATTCGAATCTTTTTTTCTCCAAATGAAAAATGAATTTGTAAATATCATTTTTAAATTTTAAACCAAACACCAAATGAAATTTCAAATACTTGAATTTTCAAATCCAATTCCAAATCCAATGAAATTCTCTCAAATCCTGGTTGCCAAACACACTGTAAATTCAAACTCACAACCACTTCCCTCCCCCGACGGCCGGCCGACCACCACCGCTCGCCGCCCGTCGCCCACCAAGACCACCCGCCGCCACCTCCTGCCGGTCGACCGCCGGCCGATAGCTGGACTGCCGTCGTCGCCGCTTCCGGCCGGCCTACCACCGTCGACCAACTCCGCCGTCGTCCGCCGCCACAAAACTGGAAGGGCAATTTCGTCAATTCATCAAAAGATTATTACTTATCTCGTTCTTAACAATTATACCAAACATAATATTATTTTATTATTATCTACTTCAATCATTTTTTTTATCATTTCTCTCTTAATCATTTCATTATTTTATCCTTCAAATCAAACGTAGTCTTAACATAAAAAGTAGTATTTTTCATGGATGACCCAAATAAAATATCTGTCTCACAAAATACGACCCGTGAGACCGTCTTAAAAATTTTTTTGCCAACTGAGATAATTGTATTTTCGTCGGATTCTAATTCAATATCCTCTTATTCATTTATCTTGTCTTTTGGTACAAACTCAGGTTTTTTGTTTTAAAAATTTTCTTCTTTATCTACTATTATTTTATTTACTATTCTATTAATAGTATTATAATTTTTTTTTAGAAAAACCATGGATTTGTTAAAATTATATAGCTTATTCATAATATTTCGTAATTGGTCTAGAATATAAGCATGACCAAAATATTTATATGAAATAAATAATATCTCAGACGAAAATAATATTTCGTAATTGGTCTAGAATATAAGCAAGGCCGACTGTCCATATCACAGGCCTACCGAAATCAGAGCAAACGAAAATAGAAATGGTGCCATTACCATACTGCATTACTACTCTGTTGCTCTGTCTGATCACCGCTGCAGCTGCTACTAATATTATCCTCACTCTTCCGGGTTACCCGGAGGATACCCTGCCTTTCCACCTCGAAACCGGGTCGGTCTTCTTTCTTTCTATTTTTTTAATAAAAAAAACCATTTATATGAGATTCATTTTGTTTTATGGATTGAATATATATAGATAAATTTATAATCTGAGAGTTTCAGATATATTGGAGTTGGAGAAGACGAACAAGTGCAGCTATTCTATTACTTTGTAGAGTCCGAAGGAGATCCTGATGAGGATCCGCTTGTGCTTTGGTTGACGGGCGGACCCGGTTGCTCTGGTTTCTCCGGTCTGGTTTATGAAATAGGTGCGTGCAGCCGCCGTCTTCTTCTTCTTCCTCCTCTGATCATGATCTTTTACTGTTAATTTATTTATTAAATATTATGTTTGAAGATCATTTTCAAGAATTAAACAAATGTGGATTTTTTTTTATTATGTTTGACTATCAGTTTCAAGAATTAAACAAATGAAACTAATTGTGCACTTCTGATCTCGTGCAATGCGTTTTTATTATTTAACTGTCTATTAAATACTTGAGTTCTCGTGTTGTCACATCTTTCCATACAATAAAACTATTTAAATTAAATAATCAAAATTAATGGGACATTTGACAATAATATTAGATTCATATTTCAAAAACTTTCGAAAAAGTTTTCGAGTCGAACTCGAGCCAGAGTTATTTTGTTTGATTGTTCAGGAATCTTAATATTTCCAACAACCCAAAAGCGTAAAGAAAATAAAAAAAATTAATGTGTGGATAAGACCATAATTTAATGACCATATGTGGGTGAAAAGGGTTGTAAACAATTCATGCATGTGTACAGGTCCACTCCGGTTTGATATTTCAAGTCTTGATGGAAGTTTCCCTCGCCTCATTCTGAACCCATATTCATGGACAAAGGTTTGGTTTGGAATATATATATATATATATATATATATATATATATATATATATATTTATATATATACATATATATATTCAAACTGACAAATAAAATGATCTGCACGCATGGTTTTGTAGGTTGCCAATATTATATTTATAGACTCACCGGTTGGGACTGGATTCTCGTATGCAACCACCCCAGAAGGTTTCACTTCCTCCGACACCAAAGCGACCATGGATAACTACACTTTCTTGAAGAAGGTAAGTTTTCTCTGAATCCGGATTCATTTTTGCAAAAAATAATACTAAATATAGATACTGCACCATATTTTTGGGACGTTTAGGATGAAATATTTAATTATAATTTTAATTTAAGAAATTAAATGGAGCACAGGATTCTGGTATTCAACCACACTTGGTCGAAGACACGTGAGATTGGTGGTTTATTTTTATTTTTTATTTGGACGTGAGCACAGGATCAGAAGGGCAGGCAGGTGACAACTTGACTTGGGAAGAGATAGTGACATAGAATTATTTAATAGGGTTCTCAAATTGAAAAGAGATATTCTCTATGTCTCACATAGCTTATATTTGTTGTGAAAAAGTAAAAATTTACGGTAAAAAGTAAAAATCTCAAACTCTCAAAATTATCAAACTACACACGTTATAATATTTTTCTCTCAACTCAATTGTTATTTCATTCACAAATGAGTGCTCTATTTATAGAGTTTCATATACAAATATTCCAAAATAAATTACCTCATTACATACATCATCACACACTAATTTTCAATATTCAACACCTAATTTTACCTAATTTTCAACATTCAACATTCAACATACATATTTTAATATTATATTTTCAACACTCCCCCTTGTGATGATGATCATAATGATTGTCTTCATTACGTGTTTTTATACTGCCTCGTTAAAAACCTTACTTGGAAAAACCCATTGGGATAAAAACCATAGTAAGGGAAAAAGAGTGCAGTCACGTAAACTCCCCCTGATGTTGACATGAACAGTTCTTCACAAATTTCGTAGATTGCGCATCCCAATATTATATATGTGCTTTCTGAATATTGACGTAGGAAGTGCCTTTGTGAAGAGATCTGATGAGTTTTCACTTGATCGAATGTGACGAACATCAATACATTTATTCTTCTCAAGCTCCTTGGTGAATGCGAAGAACTTAGGAGGAATATGTTTAGTTCTGTCGCTTTTTATGTATCATTCTTTCATTTGAGCAACACATGCAGCATTATCTTCATATAGTATCACAGGTTTCTCGTCGAATGATAATCCGCATGAGATTTGGATATGTTGGGTCATTGATTTTAACCACACACATTCACGGCTTGCTTCATGTAGTGCAATAATCTCGGCATGATTTGATGAAGTTGTTACTAGTGTTTGTTTCTGTGAACGCCAAGAAATTGCAGTGCCTCCACGAGTAAATACATATCCAGTTTGGGAACGTGCCTTGTGTGGATCAGATAAGTATCCAGCATCAGCATAACCAATTATACTTGGATTAGCATCTTTTGAATACAAAAGTCCCAAGTCTGTCGTTCCTCGTAGATAACGGAATATATGTTTAATTCCATTCCAGTGTCTCTTTGTTGGATATGTGCTAAATCTTGCCAACAGATTCACGGCAAAAGATATATCAGGCCTTGTACAATTTGTAAGGTACATAAGGGCACCGATGGCACTTAGATATGGTACTTCTGGACCAAGAATATCTTCATCATCTTCACATGGACGGAATGGATCCTTTTCTATGTTTAATGATCTAACAACCATTGGAATACTTAAAGGATTTGATTTATCCATATTAAAACGTTTAAGGATCTTTTCTGTATAATATTTAATAGACAGTTAAATAATAAAAACGCATTGCACGAGATCAGAAGTGCACAATTAGTTTCATTTGTTTAATTCTTGAAACTGATAGTCAAACATAATAAAAAAAAATCCACATTTGTTTAATTCTTGAAAATGATCTTCAAACATAATATTTAATAAATAAATTAACAGTAAAAGATCATGATCAGAGGAGGAAGAAGAAGAAGACGGCGGCTGCACGCACCTATTTCATAAACCAGACCGGAGAAACCAGAGCAACCGGGTCCGCCCGTCAACCAAAGCACAAGCGGATCCTCATCAGGATCTCCTCGGACTCTACAAAGTAATAGAATAGCTGCACGTGTTCGTCTTCTCCAACTCCAATATATCTGAAACTCTCAGATTATAAATTTATCTATATATATTCAATCCATAAAACAAAATGAATCTCATATAAATGGTTTTTTTATTAAAAAAATAGAAAGAAAGAAGACCGACCCGGTTTCGAGGTGGAAAGGCAGGGTATCCTCCGGGTAACCCGGAAGAGTGAGGATAATATTAGTAGCAGCTGCAGCGGTGATCAGACAGAGCACAGAGTAGTAATGCAGTATGGTAATGGCACCATTTCTATTTTCGTTGCTCTGATTTCGGTAGGCCTGTGATATGGACAGTCGGCCTTGCTTATATTCTAGACCAATTACGAAATATTATTTTCGTCTGAGATATTATTTATTTCATATAAATATTTTGGTCATGCTATATTCTAGACCAATTACGAAATATTATGAATAAGCTATATAATTTTAACAATCCATGGTTTTTCTAAAAAAAAATTATAATACTATTAATAGAATAGTAAATAAAATAATAGTAGATAAAGAAGAAAATTTTTAAAACAAAAAACCTGAGTTTGTACCAAAAGACAAGATAAATGAATAAGAGGATATTGAATTAGAATCCGACGAAAATACAATTATCTCAGTTGGCAAAAAAATTTTTAAGACGGTCTCACGGGTCGTATTTTGTGAGACAGATATTTTATTTGGGTCATCCATGAAAAATACTACTTTTTATGTTAAGACTACGTTGATTTGAAGGATAAATAATGAAATGATTAAGAGAGAAATGATAAAAAAATGATTGAAGTAGATAATAATAAAATAATATTATGTTTGGTATAATTGTTAAGAACGAGATAAGTAATAATCTTTTGATGAATTGACGAAATTGCCCTTCCAGTTTTGTGGCGGCGGACGACGGCGGAGTTGGTCGACGGTGGTAGGCCGGCCGGAAGCGGCGACGACGGCAGTCCAGCTATCGGCCGGCGGTCGACCGGCAGGAGGTGGCGGCGGGTGGTCTTGGTGGGCGACGGGCGGCGAGCGGTGGTGGTCGGCCGGCCGTCGGGGGAGGGAAGTGGTTGTGAGTTTGAATTTACAGTGTGTTTGGCAACCAGGATTTGAGAGAATTTCATTGGATTTGGAATTGGATTTGAAAATTCAAGTATTTGAAATTTCATTTGGTGTTTGGTTTAAAATTTAAAAATGATATTTACAAATTCATTTTTTATTTGGAGAAAAAAAGATTCGAATTTAGAATTTTAAAATTTTACTAAACTACCCTTAGAAATCATATAAACATAAATAACTAAAAAAGTTTAAAAACTAATAATTCTTTTATATTATTTGAATTTGTAAATTCAAAAATTAATTATTATTTATTAATCATAGTGCACATAAAATAATAATTAAAAAATCATCAAACAACTTCAAACTTTAACATGAAATTAATTATTAAACATAATAAGAGTCTTTGGTAATTACTATAATTATTATTATTATATTAATCAGTAAATAACACAAAAAACTTATAAAATTTAAACGAAATCTATCAACTTCTAAAAAAAGTTAAGGAAAAAAAAAATCTAACCCTTTAGAAACTTTTGGTGGAGAATGATGTGTTGGATAAAAAAATAATTTTATGTTTTTAAAATCCAAATCCCACAAAATCTTATCAAATTTGATGGGATTTGGATATACTTGTCGAAATTCCATGAAATCCCATGAAATCCTAAGTAAATCCGAATCCTTTTTTTTTAGCATCTTGCCAAACAGTAAAAATAGGATTTTGAAATCCAAATCCCATGAAATCCTCTCAAATCCTGGTTGCCAAACACACTGTTAGGATAAGGGTAAAATTGGAAAAATAGGCTGGATTAAGAGTGAGATAAATAATCCTAGGTGGTGAGGAATGATTATTTTATCACACCTAATATAACCTAATAATTCATAGGAGGGATTGACTTGATTAAATAAAAAACGTACCAAACATGTGATTAGGTATGTTAAAATAAAATAAACCTACCTAATCCTGCAAACCAAACACTGCGTAAGAGTATTACTTTTTATTGTGAATATCTGTAGGATTGACCCGTCTCACAGATAAAGATTCGTGAGAACATTTCACAAGAGACCTACTCATCCCAGTTTGTGATTTTGAGACTCTAATATACTTTAGAACTTGAATATTTATGCATTTATTTTAAAATTTTGTATTGATTCGTACTAGACTTGTTTTATTGCCTAAATAAACGATACATAAACAATAAAGGAAATAGATTAGTGAAATATTTCAAAGGAAGACCATTCCGACGTTTTCTCACAGCAGAAAATATTAATAAAAAAAAAATTTGATTGTTGAATTGAAATTACTAAAAAGTAACATAATCATGTAGTATTTTTCTTAGTTATTATCACATTTTCGAATTATTAGAAAATAATTAGTAAATGTATATATAATTAACGTAGTATCATTTATATTTATAGATATTTAATAAGAAAAATATGCTTAGAAACCAACAAGTTTAATAATTTGTACGAGAATTGATAAAATAGTTCGAACAATTATAGTTTATAGACTATATGAACACAAAAAAGAAAAAGTTTGGCAAGAAATGAAATTTTGGTAAAATATAATGAAAAAAGGGTATTTATTTTTAACTGATATATTTTCACATAGGCACAGACATCAAAGGATCAAATATGAAGATTTTCAATCTGTTATAATCTGTGCTTCTCCCGGTAGGTTTACTACTAATTGGAAACAAGCACCGCTTATATCTTGGCATTGCTTAAGAACAGTCGTTCTAATGTTGCAAGTGCCACTTAGTATTATCTGGAAGTTGCTGACTTTCTGATCGTTGGTGGTTTTGGATTAAAAGAAATTATATTCACAACCTGTTGTATACGACAAAGATCAATGTCAACAGACATGGATGGGTTACTTGTACTTAGAATGCAAAACTAGCATATCTTTGCACTGTGATGTTAGAGTAGATGTCATGTAAGTTATTGTTGGCTAGGGAATTTATTGACTTAAGTATAATAAACAATCTTTATTTTAATATAATTTACTATTTAATGGTTACGTTTTTACTTTATCTGTATACTCATGCAATCAACATAGATAAAATCATTGATTATGCTTTAATAATAATGAATCGTAATTCGATGTTAAAACTCATTTGTAAACACTGCATATTCTAAATTCGTTCCTAGTCGACTCAGCCGCCTAAAACATGGATAAAGGTCGTTTGAGCTCGAGACTAACATCTGTGATGTTGTGTACTGCGTTTCTTGGTAAGGGCATAGAGATGTCCAAACATGCAGATGGGTAGTCATATGATGATTATACCGAACAACCCTCCCTCGGACTTTCTAAGTAGTTATCATTCATCGAGAGGATAAGTCCGTGGTTATGATTGTACACCATTAGTCCTTACGACCTGGGACAACACTGCCGGTCTACATGTTAGGGCTGTGCTTTGACTCGTTTACCGGCTCACTTACGGGTGTGGATATCCTATGTGACATAACAAAATAATAGCACATGAAATCTCTAGCGAGAGTGTATGATGTACATTGGGGAAAAAGTTCTCTAGTTGTACATGCAATGACAATATGAATATTTCATAATTGTATCACATGGTTATCGAATTTAATATGCAACCCTTGATGAACCAATGGTTGCAGATTCGATCGGGATATATGAGATGAAGGGACCGTATTGTACGTTAATCATAACCGATTGGTTCTTGCATGCACTATCAGTGACACCTAGGGAATCATGGGCCGATGCTACTAGATGCTCTTACGATAATTTAATGGGTTTAATCAGAAAATAGTTTCTGACATTCTCATGATCAAATGTTGGTGCATGAAATGTGAGAAAATTAAGGTAAGTCTAGAGTTTAACGATGTGCATTAGTTCAATGTAAAATAATAAATTTTATGGAGTTTAAAAGTCTAGAGTTTAACGATGTGTATTGTTTCTAGAATTTTAATAATTTTTATGAATTTTAAAGTCTAGAGATATTCGATCTAAACTTTTATATACTCTATAAAAATTTAGTGGTATTCAACGTAAACATTTGTAAAATTTTAAAAAGTCATGTGATAATAAACCCTGCCTTTTAGAAACTCTACAAAAATCTATAGATATTCAAACTACCAATAGAATTTTAATGACTCCGTGTAATTCTATTTTGCACAAGAATTAAAACCTAATGTACAACAATAAAATGTCAAAAAATGTATTTGATTCAATCTAAAGATTTGGATGTATTTGAGAAATCTTTCAAACTCGCATACTCAATAGAAACACTAAAATTTTCATTCTTTTCTCACCCATTTATTTTTACTTTTATTTGTACTTTTTAAAAACATATTTTTATTTATTACTAACAATAGTTTAAAATTAAAATTATTAACATCATTCATTTTTTTTTTTGGAGTTCCAGTTACAAATCTCAGAAAATTTAAAATTACATTTATTAAATTTTTAAAAATTATTACACTACATAATAAAAGAAATTATAATATTTTATAGGCCTATAAATTGAAAATAATAATAATTTCTAATAAGTAAAATTTATTTTTTTATTAATTATTATATGACATTTGATGTTTAATTATTTTCATAATTTTAGTTAATTGATATCTTGATTTTGATTATAACTAAAAATTAATTCTTGCACATGATATTTTCATTAACTTTGATATTTATACATATAATATATATAAATGTGTGTGATTGATATATATTTTTAGAAGTTTATCAAAACAATTATATAAGAATAACAATGATACATTAAACACATTAAAATTTTATAAAGTTACCTTACTACAAATATTTTAATATATTTATTATTTATTTTTAGGTGCAAATAATTGTTTTTTTTATTTTTTTGTTTGACATATTGGAAAAAACAAAATCGTTATATTTTCTATACAAAAATTTATTTAAAAAGATAAAATTATATTAAGTTTGACTATTTATTAATATTGACAAATATTGTTATGTATTTTTAAAATTATTAATTATTTAAATAAATATGTTGAATTGAATAATTGAAGTTAAATTACAATAAATTTAGTATTATCTTTATTTATTGTTTTTCATAAAATAAATATGTAAAAAATATTATAATGATATATATAAATATTTGAAATAAATAAAAATTTATTCACGTTCAATTGTTAGTTCAAATAAATTTAAAAAATAACAATAATAAATTACAAAATTCATAGAATTTTATAAAAAAATTTATAGATGTCAATAAAAATCATGCAAATTCTGCAATGAATACACCCCCATAATTGTAGTAAATATTTCTTTATTCGAGTCCTGATTTATTTTCTTTTCCTAATTTTATTAAATAAATATGTGAATTTATTTAGTAGAAGTGCAGTACATAGGGAGGTAGCTAGACATCGCAAGGAGCAAGCGACTGAATTTACAAAACCGTACAAAAAATAATAATTATTTTTAAAATCAACCAGGAATGCAAATTAATTACCAGTCGAATCACAATATACACTCCACCTATGCCCAAGCAACGAGTGTTGGGATATCAGAGAAATAAATAAGATAACATTGTAGCGGAACATCATTAATAATATCAACAATGAATAAAATGAACATCAATATTTGTAGTCGTTCACCTCAAGATTGAATTATGTCTACTTTAAACCTCTCAAGAAGATATTTTTTTTATTAATAACAACGAAGAAGAGAATTGAGAATACAATACTCATAACACTGTGATTTTTCCATATTCACTGTCTCTCCATTAATCATATTCCTTCCAAGGGTCACTCCTTAAGAAATCTCACACTAAATATTTTATCTCACTTTTATACTTATGATTGTAGATGAGAGATTTTTGTTTTGGTGTGATTTTGAAATGAAGAAAGAATGTGTATTTATAGGTGAAGTTTAGGGAAGTAAACAAAAATTAAAACATCATTATTTACATAATCAAACCAACCATTTTTTACTAACTCAAACCACGTGTTAATTGTATTATTGAATTCCAAAATGATTGCTTGATTATCAGCAACGAGAACCACCTTTTACGCTTGAGTTGGACACAACTTCAAACAAAACGGTGACAACTCCAACAAGAACGTTAGGGTTGGATTGGCAACACATGTGAAGACTGTCACTTCGTTGCTAGTGATTTCACTTTCTTATAACGCTGATCAAAGACAGTAGAAATTCTTGAGATTGTATTGCTCCAAGATTTACTGCTGCTGACCAACTGAGCTAAGCCCATGCGGGCAATTATTGAGATTGTATTGTTTGACACTCTGTTGGGTGAGAGTTTGAGCCCTCGAAGTTTAGTAAAAAAGAATGCCAAATATCAATTTTATTTCATTATGTGGAAGTGTTTACAAGGTGTAGTTTGTATCAACGGCGTATATGCTTTATACATTGGCTGTGCTCTTCTACACTACAAAAAAAAGTGTCTATAGAAGCGGTTTTTTTCAATTTTAAGATTGGTTTTTAACCGCTCCAGCCTTTGTACCACCGGTTGCAAAAGCGCTCCTCTTATCTATGACCTTATAGCTTATAGAAGCGGTTTATTTAACCGTTATATAAGTTGAAAAACCGCTTTTATTGTTTATTTTAGGTGCGGTTTGATAATGGTCGTACCCAGTATGAAGAAAAGTTTTTTTAGCTACAATTTGCGACGGTATATGATAAACCGTCGCTGACAAAATTAGCGACGGTTTTGCAAAACCGTCGCTATGTAGTGACACATTGTAATACCGTCGTCTACAAATTTAGCAACGGAACCTTAAAACCGTCGCAACTACTAGCGACGACATGTTCATATATTCTGTCGCTAACTTAGCGACGGGTTAAATATGATTTCCGTCGCTAATATTTTCAATAAAATAAAAAAAAATTTAATAAAGCTAAAAAAACTTACAATATTAATATGATAACATAATTTTGATACTAACTACTACTTAAAAAATTACTAAAAATTAAAGAGAAAAAATTTATAATAAATCTTAAAAATTTACTAAAAATTAAAGAGAAAAAATTTATATTAAATTTAAACTAAAATCGTGTAAAAAAATTTTATTGTTGTGAAATGGTAAAATTGTATAAAAGAGAAAAATTTTAAGTGTTGTGAAGGAAAGAAAAAGAACAACAAAATTTAATGTACAAAAGAGCTATAATTTACCAAAATTTTAAGGTTTCATATCATATAATCCCAAAAATAAGCAACAACAATCTGAACCACTAGCAATGAAATAATAATCTACAACAAATTTACAGAATAAATAAAAATATTCAGTACAAAGGAAGGGTAAGAAAGTGGTGCCCGAGTGGAGGTATTTATAGAAAATTCGGCGACGGTTAACGAAGTAACCGTCGCTATTAGCGACGGTTAAGAGGAACACCGTCGCCATTATGGCGGTATTTTGAAAATTTAAATTTATCGACAGCGGTTTTTTGAAAATTTAAATTTAGCGACGGTTTAACTGATGATTGTCGCTATATTTAGCAACGGTAAAATTTTAACGGTCGCTAATATTAGCGACGGGTTTAATGAAACAGTCGCTAAATGAATACACGCAACGGGTGTATTCTACCCGTCGCAATATGTGGCGACAGTTTAGTAATACAGTCGCTATATTTAGCGACGGTTTCGTATAACGGTCGCTAAATATCGCGACGGACATCATTCAAACTGTCGCATTGTTGATTAAGCGACGGTTTGTATGAAACTGTCGCAAATTTTAGCGACGGTTATCCCATAAACCGTCGCTACATATTTTCAATACGGTTTATAAAAGTTTTAATAGGTGCAATTTTCATATCAATCCTAAAAAAAGAGCTATAAGGGCGGTTCACAACACCGATTTTATGAAACCACTGTTAAAAATATTCAATTAGAGTAGTTTCAAGAATGGTTCTAATAGTTAAATCAATAGGAGCAATTGATAGCAGCGGTTGATACAAATCGGTACTAAAAATTGCGCAATTAAAGCGGTAATGCGACCACTCCTAAAAGTAAGGAAATATAAACGGTTTAAGTAAAACTGATTTTGTTGTTCAGTTTCCACGAGCAGTTTTAGAAGTGCTCCTCAAAAACCGCTTATGTAAACACGTTTTTTTGTAGTGCTAATTCAATACCGATAGTGGAAATATAGTGCACTACGTTGATAATCCACATGGACCAGCAAGCACGTACACTTATTAATGATAAGAAAATCCATGCATGTATGGCTCCATACCAACATTTTTCTCTACAGTGGAAACAAAGAGAGCCATCTCTTTATCATTGCAAGACATTGTTTGGGCATGTATTCCGGAGCTGTGTGACCTGCACCCTACAAAACAATAGCATCGAGTCACATGCTACCATTCACTAGCTTCTTCACTTCATCCCTATAAAGATCACGCATAGAGCTGATTTTTCTTGCCTTCACAGTAGCGAAGGTGATGTAGGCTTCTCCGTTTTTATATTTCTCTGTGTATCTATAACAGGAACATAGCAAACCAAATTTTAAAAACCATTAGAATGTAGTAATATGAAATCTGTGGCCGCAGGATCAAGAATTGAAAGCAAACCCTGCGACTTGGCCATCGACGGTCCAAGGCCTCCAGTTATCTTCAACGGTGAGATTGAGAGAGCGTATCCATTTTATTGTACCGATGTACGGAACAAGCATATCATGGTCCCCGCTGGAGAGAAGAAATACAAAATTTTAGTTCAGAGGGTAATATTGTTCTGTGATCGATGAAAATTAAACCTGGTGATGGAAAAGTATTACTATAGGAAGTGATATTGTGTGATGAAAATGTGTGGGTAACAAACAAATATATTTAAGTAGATCCAGTCTATACTTTTATGCATCCAGCGATCGCCACTCGACAAGAAATATTTCTCCTGGTAAAGTATAATAGAGCATGCCGTTATCAAGTTGGCGCTAATTCGACACATGTTTATAGACATATCCAAACATATGATCTAATTCTGTGGTAAATTCGGACCATGACAAATTTTAAATGAATTCATCATTGGATTGTGACACACATATGTGATTCACAAAAACTGATTTCAAGCTTTGTGATCCGGTCTCAACTTCGTCGAAGTGGAAACCTGATTCAAAACCGCTTTTGCAAGGAAAAAAGTACACGAGGATCACCTGTACACCAAACTTTGAAAGCCTTTCTGATTTAGCATTTGATGATACTGGATAACGCTAGCGACATTAATCTCGTAACCGGATAAGCTTTTGTTACATCTTATCCATTCTCGTATGGTTCCCTGTTTGTTGAAATAAAGCATACATACATGACATAAAAAAATTTGTAGTTTTATCAAAATATAAAAAATCTCTTCATTTTAAGGTAGTGCATACGTACATTTCTGACGTAAAGAGCCTCTTGCACAGTTTGATCATTTGCCCAGACAGCAGAATCCGAGTAATTATTATTCTACAACCAACAAGATTTCATCCTTACAATACTCAAGAAAATTCATAGCCACATCTTTTAAAAATAACTAGTAAAACAAACTCTTGAAATCAATATTAGTATTCAAAAAGTTCAGCAAATGATTATATGCATAAAACTAAATTTAGTAATTTTCATATTAAAAAATCCAAGATGTCGAAATCCGTTGATCTTATGATAAAATTGCCTTGATCCGATTAAAAGGGCTCCATATTTACGCTTAATAGTTTCTTCAAATACACACTTCTATTGAAATGAATATGGAATCTTCAAAATAAAAAAAAAAAAAAAATCATATGAATTCTTACAACTTACTTGGTGATAGGTTTATATATTTTGCATAAATCAAAATATAACCTATAATTTTTCTCTCATACAATCGGAGGTTTTTAAAATTTATGTGAAAGAGTTCTTAGTCATTTTTCATATTATACTACGAAGACAGGTCATAGGAAAAGTTAAAGAAATTACACGACACCGTTGCTCCTCTTGTTTTAACATGAAGAGTAAATCGTCGGGATCATCATCTTCAACAATATAATCGCGTTTCGGTGAAAGCAGATTACAGTTTGGATCCAAAATGTGGGCATGGTTGACGTTCTTTGTGCACTGCATTCATATTACGGTAACAGTTGCCATAAATCATAGAGCAAATAAAATGAAGAACATGCACGCAGTGCTTGTTTTCAGTTTCCTAAAATACTTTCTCATCCCCCAAAACATAAATAAAAACTATCATTTTCTTTTTATTCACTTCCTCCAAACCAAGTTTCGAAACATTTTCGTATTTTCGAACATAATCAGTAATTTTGACTAAAGTTTTCATCATTTCCAACTTTCCAAAGTTTTTATTTTAACCTCATATTTTTTAAATTTTATGCAACCATGCTGACATTATTGGACACTTGCAATAAATTTTTTTCCTTCCAAGATAAAATTAAACATACTTTTTATTCCTCCAAAACTCTACTCCTACCCCAAAAAAACACAAAAAAAGAAGTAAAATCTTGTAGTTTTTATTTTACCTCACCACATAGATGAATAGCATAACGGCATTCTGCACTACTTGTATCTTGATCGCTGTAGTTCCCATTACAGCTGCTTTTTGCTAACTGAAAATAGGAAAAGAATTCACCCCTTATACACCGCATTTTATTTAAAGCATCAGCCCATATTTGATATTACCTTGCATGCAACATTGAGTAGATTTTTGCTTAGTTTGTATCGTTTGACAGCATGCATGTTACACTATCCTCGAACAAACTTGTCTAGAATATATATAAGTGATCAGAGATTGGGCACATATGTCATGTGAGTGGCTAAATCAATGTTCGAATCGAATTAATTAGAAACTCACGTACAGTCAAATTAATCAGATGAGCATAATCTAATTCAAACTCAACTCGGACTCGATAAAATACCTCTCAGGGATAATGCGGGGCATTTTACCTCAAAATATTCATCTGATATGAGTGACATCCGATGAGCATAAGGGAACTTTTCATTAACATCCAAGGCTTCATCTGCTTTAGGATTTCCAATGAAATATCCCTGGTTCAATTTTTTCGTCAAGTGAGTTTTTTTTTCAATGAATAGGATTATGTTATGAAAGTAATGTGTACTTGGAGGTTCATTCGTTGCTCCAGCCCTCCACCATTTCCTAAGTTAATGTGACAACATGGTCAAATTTCTGGATGAATAGAATATAATAATTAATCGATGGTAAAATTTACCCATTGCAATTTCTAAAGCAAGCAAGGTTACAGTTTTGCCTCCGTAGGAATCACCTCCAATGTACAGTCGATTCTTGATGAATCTTGGATGGATCGATAACCACTGGATTGTAAGAACAAAAATATTTTTAAAGATATATTTTCATCTGTCTAAATTTATCTACCAAGCATTTTAATCCCTCCATCTCATGTATTTAGTCTAATTGGTGTTGCCACACACATTAACAAAATTATTGGAACAATAAGTTTTATGCATAAAATTCTCATTTTGTTAAAAGTAGAAATTTAAAGTAAAAAGTAAAAATCTCAAACTCACAAAATATATTAAACTGCACATTTAATAAAATTTTCTCCGCTCAATTGTGTTTTTTATTCACAAATTGAGAGACAAATTTATAGAATTTCTTTTGAAATAAGTCAAAAATAAATATATCATTAGATACATCATCACACATTAATTTTTTATATTTATAACTTTTATTTTCAACACTCCCTCTTGTGATGATGATCATGATACAATGATTGTCTTCATTACGTGTTTTTTATACTGTCTCGTTAAAATTCTTACTAGGAAAAAACCATTGACATAAAAACCATAGTAAGGGAAAAATGGTGCAGTCACGTAAACTTCCTCTCATGTTAACACGAACGATTCTTCACAAATTTCGTAGATTGCGCATTCCAATGTTATATATATGCTTTCTGAATATTGTCGTAGATATCTGATGAGTTTTCACTTGATTGAATGTAACGAATATCAATATCTTTATTCTTCTAAAGCTCTTGGGTGAATGCGAGGAACTTAGGGGGAATATGTTTAGTTCTGGCGCTTTTTATGTATCATTCTTTCATTTGAGTAACACATGCAACATTATCTTCATATAGTGTCATAGATATCTTGTCGAATGATAATCTTCATGAGATTTGGATATGTTGGGTCATTGATTTTTAGCCACACACATTCATGGCATGCTTCATGTAGTGCAATAATCTCGATGTTATTTACCCAACATCAGCATAACAAATTATACTTTGATTGAAATCTTTTGAATACAAAATTTCTAAGTCTGTCGTTCATCTTAGATAACGGAATATATGTTTAATTTCGTTCTATTGTCTCTTTGTTGGATATGAGCTAAATCTTGTCAATAAATTTACAACAAAAGATATAGCAGGTCTGGTACAATTTGCAAGATACATAAGGACACTAATAACACTTATATGATAGTTCTGGACCAAGAATAACTTCATCATCTTCACATGGACCAAGCAATAAGTTCAGAATATATCGCAAATCCACACACTCTATATTGTTGTTGTAGAGTTATATCTGATGCGTGAAAAGTGGAAAATGTTTTTTCAAGCATTTCCGATTCCATAACCTCATGTCCACAAAATTTAAATTGCGAGATTATTCGATACATTGCCGAGTTGTAATCACCGACTTTATTAAAATTTTGAAATCTTAATGTATTTTATTCATCACGGACAGTCGAAAGTATGACTTCTCTTATATGTTCAAATCTTTCCTTTAGTCCTTTCCATAAAGTCGTAAGATATTTTTCAATGAGATATTCATATTTAATCCTTCATCAAGATGGCAACACAAAATTATCTTAGCTTTTGTTTTTTCTTGTGATGATGAGAGAAAATTTTCTTTAATGGTCTCATTTAGACCCAATGACTCAAGATGTATTTCTACATCGAGAGTTCATGGAATATACATTTTTCCCGTAATTTCGAGTGCAACGAATTCGAGTTTTGTCAAATTTAACATGGTGCTACTATAAAAATAACAATGCATTTTATTAGTTAAGTTCTAAATCTATTAATATGGCAATACAAAGTAACAAATAAATTATAAGTACAAGCATTCTTAAAAATAAAGAAAAAACGCGAGGCGGATATTCTTCGAATAATACAAGACTAGTGAGTATAATAACCAAAATAATTATAATAAATAACCTTGAAATAACCATCTTCTTCTTCTTCGAAAAATTGATGAAGAAAAATTTTAGTGAAGAAGAGTAAATTTGGAGTAATTGAACGTGTTTGTCAAATCATATTTGCAGATAAAAACTAGCCGTTTATGACTGTTTACAAAATCTTAAAAAAATAAATGCATGTATATATGTATAATTTTATAGTAATAATATGATGTAATGTTAATAATGTTTATTAATTATGTATATCATATCACATTATTATAATGAGGTGTCAAGGACTCTTTTTATATAACACGGTGACATTATACAAATATATATATAATTATATAACACAATAATAATAAATAAACAACGAAATAATCGCATCACGTTATTATAATGAGGTGTCATAGACTCCTTTTATATAATAATATGATATTATTCAAATATATATACACATATACAATAAATAAACAATAACACAATAGAAATATATAAACAATGTAATAATATAATCACATCACGTTATTATAGGTGTCATAGACTCTTTTTATATAATAACATGATATTATATATTATATATATACACAATAAAAATAAATAAACAGTAAAATAAATGTTCTTAATTTTGAATATTGTTACATTTGTCTTGTGTTTTGGAGCTTAAAAAGATATGGAGAACCTTCGAGTATCGTGATGATAACGTGTTAAAAATAAAAATTTACGGTAAAAAGTAAAAATCTCAAACTCACAAAATATATTAAACTACATATTTTTATAAAATTTTCTCTACTCAATTGTGTTTTTTCTTCACAAATTGAGACACATATTTATAAAATATCTTTGGAAATAATCCAAAAATAAATATATCATTACATACATCATCACACATTAATTTTCAATATTTATAACTCTTATTTTCAACACATTTCACCCTTTTTAATTAGTGTTTTAATTAATGTTGTATCAAAACTTGTTGGAAATAATTAATCTATTTAATGAATAAAAATAGGTTGACAAAAGAACACACCCGACTATATATTTGAGACAGATAAATAAGAAAATATAAGCTATGTGAGAAATAGAGAATATCTCTTTTCAATTTGAGAATCCTATTAAATAATTCTATGTCACTATCTCTTCCCAAGTCAAGTTGTCACCTGCCTGCCCTTCTGATCCTGTGCTCACGTCCAAATAAAAAATAAAAATAAACCACCAATCTCACGTGTCTTCGACCAAGTGTGGTTGAATACCAGAATCCTGTGCTCCATTTAATTTCTTAAAATTAAAATTAAATATTTCATCCTAAACGTCCCAAAAATATGGTGCAGTATCTATATTTAGTATTATTTTTTGCAAAAATGAATCCGGATTCAGAGAAAAACTTACCTTCTTCAAGAAAGTGTAGTTATCCATGGTCGCTTTGGTGTCGGAGGAAGTGAAACCTTCTGGGGTGGTTGCATACGAGAATCCAGTCCCAACCGGTGAGTCTATAAATATAATATTGGCAACCTACAAAACCATGCGTGCAGATCATTTTATTTGTCAGTTTGAATATATATATATATATATATATATATATATATTCCAAACCTTTGTCCATGAATATGGGTTCAGAATGAGGCGAGGGAAACTTCCATCAAGACTTGAAATATCAAACCGGAGTGGACCTGTACACATGCATGAATTGTTGTTACAAAGTTAATTTCGTGACCCTTTTCACCCACATATGGTCATTAAATTATGGTTCTATCAACGCATTAATTTTTTAAAAAAAATAGCTTTATATATATATATATATAATATAATTATATAATCATAATAAAATCTTAACACTCACGAAAAATCAAACAAAATAACTTTAGCTCGAGTTCGAATCAAATTTTTTCGTAAGCGTTTGAATTCGATATATTCGAATACGAATCTAATATTTATTGATTCAACTCCAAAAATTACGAACCAACTTGATTCTTTTACCCCTAAATTTGACTCCATATTTAAATCATTCACAAATCTCCAAAGTACAGATTTATATATAAAATAAAAGATCTTGATTATATCATTCAGTAAGTAATTATGTAGTCTCTTCTCATATGATTATATTATTGTCAAATGTCCCACTAATTTTGATTATTTAATTTAAACAGTTTTAGTGTATGGAAAGATGTGACAACACGAGAACTCAAGTATTTAATAGACAGTTAAATAATAAAAACGCATTGCACGAGATCAGAAGTGCAAATTTAGTTTCATTTGTTTAATTCTTGAAACTGATCGTCAAACATAATAAAAAAAATTCCACATTTGTTTAATTCTTGAAACTGATCGTCAAACATAATATTTAATAAATAAATTAAAACCAAAAGATCATGAGCAGAGGAAGAAGAAGAAGGCGGCGGCGGCTGTACGCACCTATTTCATAAACCAGACCGGAGAAACCAGAGCAACCGGGTCCTCCCGTCAACCAAAGCACAAGCGGATCCTCGTCAGGATCTCGTTCGGACTCTACAAAGTAATAGAATAGCTGCACTTGTTCGTCTTCTCCAACTCCAATATATCTGAAACTCTCAGATTATAAATTTATCTATATATATTCAATCCATAAAACAAAATGAATCTCATATAAATGGTTTTTTTTTATTAAAAAAATAGAAAGAAAGAAAGAAAGAAGACCGACCCGGTTTCGAGGTGGAAAGGCAGGGTATCCTCCGGGTAACCCGGAAGAGTGAGGATAATATTAGTAGCAGCGGCGGTGATCAGACAGAGCAACAGAGTAGTAATGCAGTATGGTAATGGCACCATTTCTATTTTCGTTTGCTCTGATTTCGGTAGGCCTGAGATATGGACAGTCGGCCTTGCTTATATTCTAGACCAATTACGAAATATTATTTTCGTCTGAGATATTATTTATTTCATATAAATATTTTGGTCATGCTTATATTCTAGAACAATTACGAAATATTATGAATAAGCTATATAATTTTAACAAATCCATGGTTTTTCTAAAAAAAATTTATAATACTATTAATAGAATAGTAAATAAAATAATAGTAGATAAAGAAGAAAATTTTTAAAACAAAAAACCTGAGTTTGTACCAAAAGACAAGATGAATGAATAAGAGGATATTGAATTAGAATCCGACGAAAACACAATTATCTCAGTTGGCAAAAAAAATTTTAAGACGGTCTCACGGGTCGTATTTTGTGAGACAGATCTTTTATTTGGGTTATTCATGAAAAATACTACTTTTTATGCTAAGACTACGTTTGGTTTGGAGGAAAAAATAATGAAATGATTAAGAGAGAAATGATAAAAAAAAAATTTGAAGTTGATAATGATAAAATAATATTATGTTTGGTATAATTGTTAAGAACGAGATAAATAATAATTTTTTGATGAATTGACGAAATTGTCCTTCCAGTTTTGTGGCGGCGGAGTTGGTCGACGGTGGTAGGCCGGCCGGCCGGAAGCGGCGACGGCGCAGTCCGACGGTCGACCGACAGGAGGTGGCGGCGGGTGGTGGTCGGCGACGGTCGGCGGTGGTCGGCGACGGGCGACATGCGGTGGTGGTCGGCCGGCCGTCGGTTGAGGGAAGTGGTTGTGAGTTTGAATTTAGAATAAGGGTAAAATTGAAAAAATAGGCTGGATTAAGAGTGAGATAAATAATTGTAGGGGGTAAGGAGTGATTATTTTATCACACCTAATATAACCTAATAATTAATAGGAGGGATTGACTTGGTTAAACAAAAAACGTACCAAACATATGATTAGGTATGTTAAAATAAAATAAACCTACCTAATCCTGCAAACCAAACACTGCGCATCCCAGTTTGTGATTTTGAGACTTTAATGAATCCGGATCCCCTGCTGTGCACAGCTTGACCTTTTTTTTATTTGTTTTTTAATTTTTCTTTTTTTTTTCTCTTTTTTCCTCTCTTATTCTCTATTGTTTTCCTTCTATTTTCATCCTTTTTTTTTTCATCTTCCACAAACATTGGACAAAATTTTATATGAAATAATATAAACATTTTAATTTTTTTATGTTAAATTAATAATTTTGCAATTAAAAATTACTATATTAAATTTTTACGTGTGAAAAATCGTATCATTTTTTTCGAATTTGATGAGTATTATTAATTTTTTTCTAATGAACAAAATTTTTAACAATATAAAACTATTAACATGTTAATGCTTAAATTAAAATTTAGAACATTTCCATCATGCAATATCAAAAACTAAAATTCAACACCACATTTCCATAAAAAATAAATAATTCATACATTTTTAAACTTAATATCAACTAACAATGTTAATCGGCTATTCTTTAAATAAAAAACTACTCAAGAACATTATTGGATATATCTCCATTGAAATCCATGGCTTCAAGAGAATGGTGATGATGATCAAATTGTGCCTACATTAAATAAGAATAAATATTATAAAATCAATTTTACCATATAAGAATTAATATTTTTTTGGCTTAAAATTTTTACCAATTAAAAAATTTCTAAATATCATTAAAGTTCATACCATTAATAATTCAGTGAAATTGAATTGACCTCCAGTTGTTTGAAGACATGCATGAGGTACCGGAGGTGCTGAACAAGATACGGGTAATTCATCATGTGTTCCGATGTCCTACAATGATTGTAAAAATAAGAAATCTAGATAATTTTTATTTCAAAAAAGTATTAATATTAGTTAATTTACCTCGACTCTCAAATTTGTTTTTCTTCGTTTTGCTTGAAGTTCTACCCAACTCTTCAACCTTCTTGACTTTTTCACACCATTTCTTTTCTTGAATCCTTTTGCTTGTATCATAGAAGGTCCTATCGATGATGTCCTGACACCACTATTATTGTCTTGGCTCACTTCAGTCAAACGCATTTCCATGACTTGCTTGGTTAGATCACATACCGAATTATGCACCAAAGAAAAAGTTGATTGGTGGACGGAGGCTTCGGTTGCCAGTCTTACGAGCATCATACAAAGTTTTCTATATCGTTCTGTACTTTCTCGTTTGGGATCTTCTTCGACTTCATTGCCCATACAATCGTGTACCACTCCACTCCTAGCTTTTCTCGTCCATCTATTCAAGATATAATGCTCTGGCAGTTTTTTTACGTCCTGCACATCATATACTTTCACAGCATGACAACACAATAATCCAGTCATCTCGAATTTTCGGCAACTACATGAAATCATCTTTGTGCTAGGATTAAATGTCACCCTCCATTCTCCTTCTTTATCAATTCGCCCGACAACATATTCAAATAATGGTTGAGTTTCATTTTTATATTTTATGTAAGCAGCTGCGAACAAAACAAACTCTACTTGAAATAGATGAAAGATAGTGAGGGTATAAACACCCTCCTTGCAACAAACATATTTATACGAAGTTATAAATCCGGTGTTCTTGTTTTTGTTGAAATAATGCTTCCTAACTCCAAATCCAGTTTTCCCACCATATTCAACCCAAAACTTCCAAGACTCGTCTAGACTATCAAATTCCATACCAATCTTAGGCTTGAATTCGATATTTGAATTATAATCCATCAAGAATCTGAAAGTATCAATAAAATTTTTGGCTTATTTCAGATCAATAGCAACATAAAAATAGAAACCAACAAAATCAAATAAAAAAATAGATAGCTAAACAATTAGAAAAAAAATTAGACATTTAAAAGAAGAAAAAATCGAACCTTGTATGTTATAGTATTTTCTGAAAAAAAAAATAATAATAAAATTGAGTGAGAGGAAAAACGAGAAAAAGAAGACGAGATGAAAACAAATGTTTATACTATTTTCATATAAAAGTGTGTGAATAATGTTTGTGGAAGAGAGAAAAATGGAGGGAAAAAAAGTAGGAAAAGAGAGGGAAAAAAAGAGAAAAGAAAAAAGAAAAATTAAAAAAATAAAAAAAGTCAATTTGTGCACAGCATGATGCTGTGCACAGCATACTTTAGAACTTGAATATTTATGCATTTGTTTTAAAATTTTGTATTGATTCGTACTAGACTTGTTTTATTTCCTAAATAAACGATATATAAGGTTATGTTTGGTTGGAAGGATAGGATAAACTAATAATTAGTATATAAATTATAAAAAAAATGATTGTGATAGAAATATAATATATGACGTAAAATAGTATTATGTTTGGTATAATTTTTAAGTATGTGATAATTTTGAATTTTTTGATGAAATGACGAAAATGTCCTTTTTTATAATTTTTTTCCTTTACTCCGGCAACGGAGGTGCTCGGACGGTCGGCTGCGCTCTGACGGCTGGTCGGCCGGAAGCGGCTGTCGGAGGTGACCGGCCGGAATCGACGGAATCGCGGCGGTCGGCGGTCGACGGCGGTCTGCAGCGGCGGCGGTGGCCGGGGGGCGGTCGGTGGAGGGAAGTGGTGGTGAGTTTGAATTTAGGAGAATGGTAAAATTAGAAAAATAAGATGGATTAAGAGTAGGATAAATAATCCTAGGGGGTGAGGAGGTATTATTTTAACCTACCTAATATAACCTAATCATTCATAGGAGGGATTGACTTGGTTAAATAATCACGCGTACCAAACGAGGTATAAGGTGGGTTAAAAAAAAATAAACCCACCTTATCACCCAAACCAAACCCCAAAGGAAATAAATGCAAGCCTACCTATTAAATGTCAACCGCAACCACATCTGATAAAAAAAATATTGATATTTCCATTCAAATCAAAATCAAAATTAGTGAAATATTTCAAAGGCAGATATGAGTTCAAGCAAGACCATTCCGACGTTTTCTCACAGGAGAAAATATTAATAAAAAAAAATTTGATTGTTGAATTGAAATTACTAAAAAGTAACATAATCATGTAGTATTTTTCTTAGTTATTATCACATTTTCGAATTATTAGAAAATAATTAGTAAATGTATATATAATTAACGTAGTATCATTTATATTTATAGATATTTAATAAGAAAAATATGCTTAGAAACCAACAAGTTTAATAATTTGTACGAGAATTGATAAAATAGTTCGAACAATTATAGTTTATAGACTATATGAACACAAAAAAGAAAAAGTTTGGCAAGAAATGAAATTTTGGTAAAATATAATGAAAAAAGGGTATTTATTTTTAACTGATATATTTTCACATAGGCACATACATCAAAGGATCAAATATGAAGATTTTCAATCTGTTATAATCTGTGCTTCTCCCGGTAGGTTTACTACTAATTGGAAACAAGCACCGCTTATATCTTGGCATTGCTTAAGAACAGTCGTTCTAATGTTGCAAGTGCCTCTTAGTATTATCTGGAAGTTGCTGACTTTTCTGATCGTTGGTGGTTTTGTAATGACTCAGAGAACCGATTGGATTAAAAGGAATTAGATTCACAACCTGTTGTATACGACAAAGATCAATGTCAACAGTGCATGGATGCGTTACTTGTACTTAGAATGCAAAACTAGCATATCTTTGCACTGTAATGTTAGAGTAGATGTCCTGTAAAACTGTTAGCTAGAGAATTTATTGACTTTAGTGTAATAAACAATCTTTATTTTAATATAATTTACTATTTAATGGTCTCGTTTTTACTTTATCTGTATACTCATGTATTCAGCATAGATAAAGACATTGATTATGCTTTAATACAAATGAATCGTAATTCGATGTTGAAACTCATTTGTAAACACGGCATATTCTAAATTCGTTCCTAGTCAATTCAGCCGTCTAAAACATGGATAAAGGTCGCTTGAGCTCGAGACTAGCATCTGTGATGTTGTGTACTGCGTTTCTTGGTAAGGGCATAGAGATGTCCAAATATGCAGATGGATAGTCATATGATGATTATACCGAACAACCCTCCTTCGGACTTTCGAAGTAGTTATCATTCATCGAGAAGATAAGTTTGTGGTTATGATTGTATACCATTAGTCCTTACGACCCGGGACAACACTGACGCTCTATATGCTAGGGCTGTGCTTTGACTCGTTTACCGGCTCACCTACGGGTGTGGATATCCTATGTGACATAACGAAATAATAGCACATGAAATCTCTAGCCAGAGTGTATGATGTACATTGGGGAAATAGTTCTCTAATTGTGCATGCAATGACAATACGAATATTTCATAATTGTATCACATGATTATCGAATTTAATATGCAACCCTTGATGAACCAATGGTTGCAGATTCGATCGGGATATATGAGATGAAAGGACCGTACTGTACGTTAATCATAACTGATTGGTTCTTGCAGGCACTATCAGTGACACCTAGGGAATCATGGGCCGATGCTACTAGATGTTCTTACGATAATTCAATGGGTTTAATCAGAAAATAGTTTCTGACATTCTCATGATCAAATGTTGGTGCATGACATGTGAGAAAATTAAGGTAAGTCTATAGTTTAACGATGTGTATTAGTTCAATGTAAAATAATAAATTTTATGGAGTTTAAAAGTCTAGAGTTCAACAATGTGTATTGGTTCTAGAATTTTAATAATTTTTTATGGATTTTAAAAGTCTAGAGATATTCGATCTAAACTTTTATATACTCTGTAAAAATTTAGTGGTATTCAATGTAAACATTTGTAAAATTTTAAAAAGTCATGTGGTAATAAAAGCTGACTTTTAGAAACTCTACAAAAATCTATAGATATTCAATTTACCAATAAACTTTTAATGACTCCGTGTAATTCTATTTTGTACAAGAATTAAAGCCTAATGCACAACAATAAAATGTTAAAAAATGTATTTGATTCAATCTAAATATTTGGATGTATTTGGGAAATCTCTCAAACTCACATACTTAATAGAAACACTAAAATTTTCATTCTTTTCTCACCCATTTATTTTTACTTTTATTTGTACTTTTTAAAAACATATTTTTTTTTATTACTAACAATAGTTTAAAATTAAAATTATTAACATCATTCATTTTATTTTTGGAATTCTAGTTACAAACCTCAGAAAATTTAAAATTACATTTATTAAATTTTTAAAAAATTTTACACTACATAATAAAGGAAATTATAATATTTTATATGCCTATAAATTGAAAATAATAATAATTTTTCATACGTAAAATTTATTTTTTTATTAATTATTATATAACATTTGATGTTTAATTATTTTCTATAGTTTTAGTTAATTTATATCTTGATTTTGATTATAACTCAAAATTAATTCTTGCACATGATATTTTTCATTAACTTTAATATTTATACATATAATATATATAAATGTGTGCGATTGATACATATTTTTAGAAGTTTATCAACACAATTATATAAGAATAACAATGATAAATTAAACATATTAAAATTTTATAAAGTTACCTTATTACAAATATTTTAATATACTTATTATTTATTTTCAGGTGCAAATAATTGTTTTTTTATTTTTTTTGTTTGACATATGGGAAAAAACAAAATCGTTATATTTTCTATACCAAAATTTATTTAAAAAGAATAAAATTATTTTAAGTTTGACTATTTATTAATATTGAAAAATATTGTTATGTATTTTTAAAATTATTAATTATTTAAATAAATATGTTGAATTGAATAATTGGAGTTAAATTACAATAAATTTAGTATTAACTTTATTTATTATCTTTCATAAAATCAATATGTAAAAAATATTATAATGATATATATACATATTTGAAATAAATATAAAATTATTCACGTTCAATTGTTAGTTCAAATAAACTTAAAAAATAACAATAATAAATTACAAAATTCATTGAATTTTACAAAAAAAATTAAAAATTCAATAAAAGTCATGCAAATTTCTGCAATGAATACACCCCCATAATTGTAGTAAATATTTCTTTATTAAAGGCCTGATTTATTTTCTTTTCCTAATTTTATTAAATAAATATGTGAATTTATTTAGTAGAAGTGCAGTACCTAGGGAGGTAGCTAGACACCGCAAGGGGCAAGCGACTGAATTTACAAAACTGTACAAAAAAAGATAATTATTTTTAAAATCGACCTTGAATGCAAATTAATTACCAGTCGAATCACAATATACACTCCACCTATGCCCAAGCAACCAGTGTTGGGATATCAGAAAAATAAATAAGATAACATTGTAGCGGAACATCATTAGTAATATCAACAATGAATAAAATAAACATCAATATTTGTAGTGGTTCACCTCAAGATTGAACTACGTCTACTCTAAACCTCTCAAGGAGATATTTTTTTATTAATATTTAAGAAGACAAGAGAATTGAGAATACAAAGTAATTCAGTACTCATAACACTGTGATTTCAATACTCACTTTCTCTCCATTAATCATATTCCTTCCAAGGGTCACTCCTTAAGAAATCTCACACTAAATATTTTATCTCACTTTTATACTTATGATTGTAGATGAGAGATTTTTGTTTTGGTGTGATTTTGAAATGAAGAATGAATGTGTATTTATAGGTGAAGTTTAGGGAAGTAAACAAAAATTAAAACATCATTATTATTTACATAATCAAATCAATCATTTTTTACTAACTAGACCACGTGTTAATTGTATTGTTGAATTCCAAAATAATTGCTTGATTATCAGCAACGAGAACCACCTTTTACGCTTGAGTTGGACACAACTTCAAACCAAACGGTGACAACTCCAACAAGAACGTTAGGGTTGGATTTGCAACACATGTGAAGACTGTCACTTCGTTGCTAGTGATTTCACTTTCTTATAACGCTGATCAAAGACAGTAGAAATTCTTGAGATTGTATTGTTTGACACTCTGTTGGGTGAGAGTTTGAGCCCTCGAAGTTTAGTAAAAAAGAATGCCAAATATCAATTTTATTTCATTATGTGGAAGTGTTTACTTACAAGGTGTAGTTTGTATCAGCGGCGTATATGCTTTATACATTGGCTGTGCTCTTCTAATTCAATACCGATAGTGGAAATATAGTGCACTACGTTGATAATCCACATGGACCAGCAAGCACACTTATTAATGATGAGAAAATCCATGCATGGATGGCTCCATACCAACATTTTTCTCTACAGTGGAAACAAAGAGAGCCATCTCTTTATCATTGCAAGACATTGTTTGGGCATGTATTCCGGAGCTGTGTGACCTGCACCCTACAAAACAATAGCATCGAGTTAGATTCTACCATTCACTTCTTCACTTCATCCCTATAAAGATCACGCATAGAGCTGATTTTTCTTGCCTTCACAGTAGCGAAGGTGATGTAGGCTTCTCCGTTTTTATATTTCTCTGTGTATCTATAACAGGAACATAGCAAACCAAATTTTAAAAACCATTAGAATGTAGTAATATGAAATCTGTGGCCGCAGGATCAAGAATTGAAAGCAAACCCTGCGACTTGGCCATCGACGGTCCAAGGCCTCCAGTTATCTTCAACGGTGAGATTGAGAGAGCGTATCCATTTTATTGTACCGATGTACGGAACAAGCATATCATGGTCCCCGCTGGAGAGAAGAAATACAAAATTTTAGTTCAGAGGGTAATATTGTTCTGTGATCGATGAAAATTAAACCTGGTGATGGAAAAGTATTACTATAGGAAGTGATATTGTGTGATGAAAATGTGTGGGTAACAAACAAATATATTTAAGTAGATCCAGTCTATACTTTTATGCATCCAGCGATCGCCACTCGACAAGAAATATTTCTCCTGGTAAAGTATAATAGAGCATGCCGTTATCAAGTTGGCGCTAATTCGACACATGTTTATAGACATATCCAAACATATGATCTAATTCTGTGGTAAATTCGGACCATGACAAATTTTAAATGAATTCATCATTGGATTGTGACACACATATGTGATTCACAAAAACTGATTTCAAGCTTTGTGATCCGGTCTCAACTTCGTCGAAGTGGAAACCTGATTCAAAACCGCTTTTGCAAGGAAAAAAGTACACGAGGATCACCTGTACACCAAACTTTGAAAGCCTTTCTGATTTAGCATTTGATGATACTGGATAACGCTAGCGACATTAATCTCGTAACCGGATAAGCTTTTGTTACATCTTATCCATTCTCGTATGGTTCCCTGTTTGTTGAAATAAAGCATACATACATGACATAAAAAAATTTGTAGTTTTATCAAAATATAAAAAATCTCTTCATTTTAAGGTAGTGCATACGTACATTTCTGACGTAAAGAGCCTCTTGCACAGTTTGATCATTTGCCCAGACAGCAGAATCCGAGTAATTATTATTCTACAACCAACAAGATTTCATCCTTACAATACTCAAGAAAATTCATAGCCACATCTTTTAAAAATAACTAGTAAAACAAACTCTTGAAATCAATATTAGTATTCAAAAAGTTCAGCAAATGATTATATGCATAAAACTAAATTTAGTAATTTTCATATTAAAAAATCCAAGATGTCGAAATCCGTTGATCTTATGATAAAATTGCCTTGATCCGATTAAAAGGGCTCCATATTTACGCTTAATAGTTTCTTCAAATACACACTTCTATTGAAATGAATATGGAATCTTCAAAATAAAAAAAAAAAAAAAATCATATGAATTCTTACAACTTACTTGGTGATAGGTTTATATATTTTGCATAAATCAAAATATAACCTATAATTTTTCTCTCATACAATCGGAGGTTTTTAAAATTTATGTGAAAGAGTTCTTAGTCATTTTTCATATTATACTACGAAGACAGGTCATAGGAAAAGTTAAAGAAATTACACGACACCGTTGCTCCTCTTGTTTTAACATGAAGAGTAAATCGTCGGGATCATCATCTTCAACAATATAATCGCGTTTCGGTGAAAGCAGATTACAGTTTGGATCCAAAATGTGGGCATGGTTGACGTTCTTTGTGCACTGCATTCATATTACGGTAACAGTTGCCATAAATCATAGAGCAAATAAAATGAAGAACATGCACGCAGTGCTTGTTTTCAGTTTCCTAAAATACTTTCTCATCCCCCAAAACATAAATAAAAACTATCATTTTCTTTTTATTCACTTCCTCCAAACCAAGTTTCGAAACATTTTCGTATTTTCGAACATAATCAGTAATTTTGACTAAAGTTTTCATCATTTCCAACTTTCCAAAGTTTTTATTTTAACCTCATATTTTTTAAATTTTATGCAACCATGCTGACATTATTGGACACTTGCAATAAATTTTTTTCCTTCCAAGATAAAATTAAACATACTTTTTATTCCTCCAAAACTCTACTCCTACCCCAAAAAAACACAAAAAAAGAAGTAAAATCTTGTAGTTTTTATTTTACCTCACCACATAGATGAATAGCATAACGGCATTCTGCACTACTTGTATCTTGATCGCTGTAGTTCCCATTACAGCTGCTTTTTGCTAACTGAAAATAGGAAAAGAATTCACCCCTTATACACCGCATTTTATTTAAAGCATCAGCCCATATTTGATATTACCTTGCATGCAACATTGAGTAGATTTTTGCTTAGTTTGTATCGTTTGACAGCATGCATGTTACACTATCCTCGAACAAACTTGTCTAGAATATATATAAGTGATCAGAGATTGGGCACATATGTCATGTGAGTGGCTAAATCAATGTTCGAATCGAATTAATTAGAAACTCACGTACAGTCAAATTAATCAGATGAGCATAATCTAATTCAAACTCAACTCGGACTCGATAAAATACCTCTCAGGGATAATGCGGGGCATTTTACCTCAAAATATTCATCTGATATGAGTGACATCCGATGAGCATAAGGGAACTTTTCATTAACATCCAAGGCTTCATCTGCTTTAGGATTTCCAATGAAATATCCCTGGTTCAATTTTTTCGTCAAGTGAGTTTTTTTTTCAATGAATAGGATTATGTTATGAAAGTAATGTGTACTTGGAGGTTCATTCGTTGCTCCAGCCCTCCACCATTTCCTAAGTTAATGTGACAACATGGTCAAATTTCTGGATGAATAGAATATAATAATTAATCGATGGTAAAATTTACCCATTGCAATTTCTAAAGCAAGCAAGGTTACAGTTTTGCCTCCGTAGGAATCACCTCCAATGTACAGTCGATTCTTGATGAATCTTGGATGGATCGATAACCACTGGATTGTAAGAACAAAAATATTTTTAAAGATATATTTTCATCTGTCTAAATTTATCTACCAAGCATTTTAATCCCTCCATCTCATGTATTTAGTCTAATTGGTGTTGCCACACACATTAACAAAATTATTGGAACAATAAGTTTTATGCATAAAATTCTCATTTTGTTAAAAGTAGAAATTTAAAGTAAAAAGTAAAAATCTCAAACTCACAAAATATATTAAACTGCACATTTAATAAAATTTTCTCCGCTCAATTGTGTTTTTTATTCACAAATTGAGAGACAAATTTATAGAATTTCTTTTGAAATAAGTCAAAAATAAATATATCATTAGATACATCATCACACATTAATTTTTTATATTTATAACTTTTATTTTCAACACTCCCTCTTGTGATGATGATCATGATACAATGATTGTCTTCATTACGTGTTTTTTATACTGTCTCGTTAAAATTCTTACTAGGAAAAAACCATTGACATAAAAACCATAGTAAGGGAAAAATGGTGCAGTCACGTAAACTTCCTCTCATGTTAACACGAACGATTCTTCACAAATTTCGTAGATTGCGCATTCCAATGTTATATATATGCTTTCTGAATATTGTCGTAGATATCTGATGAGTTTTCACTTGATTGAATGTAACGAATATCAATATCTTTATTCTTCTAAAGCTCTTGGGTGAATGCGAGGAACTTAGGGGGAATATGTTTAGTTCTGGCGCTTTTTATGTATCATTCTTTCATTTGAGTAACACATGCAACATTATCTTCATATAGTGTCATAGATATCTTGTCGAATGATAATCTGCATGAGATTTGGATATGTTGGGTCATTGATTTTTAGCCACACACATTCATGACATGCTTCATGTAGTGCAATAATCTCGATGTTATTTACCCAACATCAGCATAACAAATTATACTTTGATTGAAATCTTTTGAATACAAAATTTCTAAGTCTGTCGTTCATCTTAGATAACGGAATATATGTTTAATTTCGTTATAGTGTCTTTTTGTTGGATATGAGCTAAATCTTGTCAATAATTTTACAACAAAAGATATACCAGGTCGGGTACAATTTGCAAGATACATAAGGACGCTAATAACACTTATATGATAGTTCTGGACCAAGAATAACTTCATCATCTTCACATGGACCAAGCGATAAGTTCAGAATATGTTGCAAATCCACACACTCTATATTGTTGTTCTAGAGTTATATCTGATGCGTGAAAAGTGGAAAATTTTTTTTCAAGCATTTCCGATTCCACAACCTCATGTCCACAAAATTTAAATTGCGAGATTATTCGATACATTGTCGAGTTGTAATCACCGACTTTATTAAAATTTTGAAATCTTAATGTATTTCATTCGTCATGGACAGTCGAAAGTATAACTTCTCTTATATGTTCAAATCTTTCCTTTAGTCCTTTCCATAAAGTCGTAAGATATTTTTCAATGAGATATTCATATTTAATCCTTCATCAAGATGGCAACACAAAATTATCTTAGCTTTTGTTTTTTCTTGTGATGATGAGAGACAATTTTCTTTAATGGTCTCATTTAGAGTCTAGACCCAATGACTCAAAATGTATTTCTACATCGAAAGTTCAAGGCATATAAATTTTTCCCATAATTTCGAGTGCAACGAATCCGAGTTTTGTCAAATTTAACACGATGCTACTATAAAAATAACAATGCATTTTATTAGTTAAGTTCTAAATCTATTAATATGGCAATACAAAGTAACAAATAAATTATAAGTACAAGCATTCTTAAAAATAAAGAAAAAACGCGAGGCGGATATTCTCCGAATAATACAAGACTAGTGAGTATAATAACCAAAATAATTATAATAAATAACCTTGAAATAACCACCTTCTTTTTCTTCGAAAAATTGATGAAGAAAAATTTTAGTGAAGAAGAGTAAATTTGGAGTAATTGAATGTGTTTGTGAAATTATATTTATAGATAAAAACTAGCCGTTTATGACTGTTTACAAAATCTTAAAAAAATAAATGCATGTATATATGTATAATTTTATAGTAATAATATGATGTAATGTTAATAATGTTTATTAATAATGTTTATTAATTATGTATATCACATCACATTATTATAATGAGGTGTCAATGTCTCTTTTTATATAACACGGTGACATTATACAAATATATATAATTATATAACACAATAATAATAAATAAACAACGAAATAATCGCATTACGTTATTATAATGAGGTGTCATAAACTCCTTTTATACAATAATAAGATATTATTCAAATATATATACACATATACAATAAATAAACAATAACACAATAAAAATATATAAACAATGTAATAATATAATCACATCACGTTATTATAGGTGTCATAAACTCTTTTTATATAATAACATGATATTATATATTATATATATACACAATAAAAATAAATAAACAGTAAAATAAATGTTCTTAATTTTGAATATTGTTACATTTGTCTTGTGTTTTGGAGCTTAAAAGGATATGGAGAACCTTCGAGTATCGTGATGATAACGTGTTAAATATAAAAATTTACGGTAAAAAGCAAAAATCTCAAACTCACAAAATATATTAAACTACATATTTTATAAAATTTTCTTCACTCAATTGTGTTTTTTCTTCACAAATTGAGAGACATATTTATAAAATTTCTTTGGAAATAATCCAAAAATAAATATATCATTACATACATCATCACACATTAATTTTCAATATTTATAACTCTTATTTTCAACACATTTCACCCTTTTTAAGTAGTGTTTTAATTAATGTTGTATCAAAACTTGTTGGAAATAATTAATCTATTTAATGAATAAAAATAGGTTGACAAAAGAACACACCCGACTATATATTTGAGACAGATAAATAAGAAAATATTGTTGAAAATATAATATTAAAATATGTATGTTGAATGTTGAATGTTGAAAATTAGGTAAAATTAGGTGTTGAATATTGAAAATTAGTGTGTGATGATGTATGTAATGAGGTAATTTATTTTGGAATATTTGTATATGAAACTCTATAAATAGAGCACTCATTTGTGAATGAAATAACAATTGAGTTGAGAGAAAAATATTATAAAGTGTGTAGTTTGATAATTTTGAGAGTTTGAGATTTTTACTTTTTACCGTAAATTTTTACTTTTTCACAACACGTTATCAGCACGAAGCTCTAAAAGTCCTACATATTTTTCCAAGCTCCAAACAGAAGAAAAAGGTAACAAAAGTAATTATATTTATTTTACTGTTATTTGTTTATTGTGTATTTATTTAATATACAATATAATGTTATTATTAGAAATAATAAAAATAAATTTTTCATAAACTTGTTATAAATCCTGGGAGGATGTTAAGACGACATCCCACACTCCCGGCAAGGGATACGACAAGTATAAAAGCCTATAAGGTTTTTAAACAAAATAAATTATGACAGTCGTTATAATATTATGATATGATATATATAATTATTTAAACATGTCTAATATTATATATACCATATTATTACCATAAAATTATACAAATACATACATTTATTCTTTTATTCACCAACGGTCATAAACGGTAACAAAACGGCTAGTTTTTGCCCTATAAATATGATCTCTCAAACTCATTCAATCACCCCAACTTTCTCTTCTTCTCTAAAAATTATTCTTCATCAAATTTTCGGAGAAAAAAGAAGATGGCTTTCGCAAGGTTATTTTTAATTATTTTAGTTATCATACTCACGAGTCTTGTATTTATCGGAGAATATCATCCTCGTGTGTTTTCTTTATTTTTACGAATACTTGTACTTGTTGTTTATCCATTACTTTGTATTGCAATATTCATTAACTAATAAAATGCATCGTGATTTTTAGTACCACCATGGCAAACTTGACAAAGCTCGAATTCATCGCTCTTGACATTACTGGGAAAAATTATATGCCATGGACTCTAGATGTAGAAATGCATCTTGAGTCATTGGGTCTAAGCGAGACCATTAAAGAAAATGGCATATGCACGTCACAAGAAAAGGCAAGAGCCATAATATTTTTACGTCGACATCTCGACGATGGATTGAAATGTGAATATCTGACTGAAAAAAATCCCATGGCTTTGTGGAAGGGATTAAAAGAAAGATTTGAACATATAAGAGAAGTTATACTTCCGACCGCCCGGGATGAATGGAATACATTAAGATTCCAAGACTTTAAAAAAGTCAGTGATTACAATTCGGCGATGTATAGAATAATCTCGCAATTGAAATTTTGTGGTCATGAGATTACTGAATCTGAGATGCTTGAAAAAACATTTTCCACATTTCATGCATCAAATATTACTCTACAGCAACAATATAGAGTACGTGGATTTGCCAGATATTCTGAACTCATCGCTTGTCTTCTTGTGGCGGAAAAGAACAACGAGCTTCTAGTGAGAAATCATCAGTCCCGACCCACTGGATCAACAGCATTTCCCGAAGTAAATGCTGTAAATAAAAATGAATTTAAACCTCGAAACCAAAATCAAATTCAAAGACAAGATTTTGGTCGAGGTCGAGGTCGAGGTCGTGGACGTGGACGTGGACGTGGATTTGGTCGTGGTCGTGGTCGTGGTCGAGGCCGTGGTTTTGAAAATAATAGAGATAGTTATTTTTATAACTCATCTCAAAAGAGCGTCCCAAACCATCCACAGAAAAGGCATCATGAGAATACAAGTGTTAATGAGGATCACTCAAAAAGATATGAAAGTTCTTGTTACAGATGTGGTACTCCAGGACATTGGTCCAAAGTTTGTCGAGCCCCTGAGCACCTTTGTAAACTTTATAAAGAATCATTAAAGGGGAAAGAAAAGGAGACCAACTTCACTGAACGCAGTGACCGTTTGAGTGATTCAACTCATCTTGATGCTGGTGATTTTATGAATGATTTCTCTGGAAATGATCAACATCTTGGTGGGATAGAAATGAACAATTTTGATGCTGCAGATTTTCTAAATGATTTTTCTGAAATGAACAATATAGTGGTAGAATATAAATGTACAATAATTTGTTTTTCATGTATTCATAGAATAATGTTTTATTGTATAATTATGATATGTGTTATATTTAAATATATATTGCCAGTAATTTATTTCATTGCATATTTTTTTGAAGTTCAAATATGGAAAATGCAATGAGCAAAACTGAAGTTTGCATACCCGATAGTGGTACAACGCACACTATCCTCCGAGATAAAAGATATTTCTTGGAACTAAAACCAACAAAAACAACGGTGAATACAATATCAGGTCCAGTAGACTTGATTAAAGGATGTGGTAAAGCACAATTTTTGTTACCTAATGGTACAAAATTTTTGATCAATGATGCTTTATATTCATCACAATCGAAAAGAAATTTGTTGAGTTTTAATGATATATATTCCCATGGGTATGATACTCAAACAATGAATGAAGTGAATGAGAAATATATGTGTCTTATCACATATAAATCAGGAAAGAAATATGTGATTGAAAAATTACCAATGCTCCCTACTGGATTGCATTATACACATACAAGTCCCATTGAATCAAACATGGTAGTTGATAATTCTTCGATATTAACCAATTGGCATGATCGATTGGGACATCCTGGTTCAACAATGATGCGAAGAATTATAGAAAATACACATGGTCATCCGTTGAAAGACCAGAAGATCTTTCAGAATAATAAGTTTCAATGTAAAGCTTGTTCTCTCGGAAAACTTATTATAAGACCATCACCAGGCAAAATCCAAACTGAATCACCAATGTTTCTTGAACGTATTCAGGGTGATATTTGTGGACCAATCCATCCACCATGTGGACCATTCAGATACTTTATGGTATTGATTGATGCCTCCAGCAGATGGTCACATGTATGTTTATTATCAACTCGAAATGTTGCATTTGCAAGATTACTTGCTCAAATAATAAAATTGAGAAATCAATTTCCCGATTATACAATCAAGAAAATTAGACTTGATAATGCTGGTGAATTTACTTCCCAGACTTTCAATGATTATTGTATGTCTATGGGAATCATTGTTGAGCATCATGTTGCTCATGTACATACACAGAATGGATTGGCTGAATCATTGATTAAACGTCTGCAAATGATTGCTAGACCAATGATTATGAAAACAAAACTCCCTATTTCTATATGGGGACATGCAATTTTACATGCCGCTGCATTAATTCGCATCAGACCAAGTGCATATCATAAATACTCCCCAATACAGCTTGCATTTGGTAAAGAACCAGACATTTCTCATCTGAGAATTTTTGGATGTATGGTGTATGTGCCTATTGCACCACCGCAACGAAAGAAAATGGGACCTCAAAGAAAGGTTGGAATTTATATCGGTTATGATAGTCCATCAATCATTCGATATCTTGAACCTCAGACAGGAGACGTGTTCACAGCACGTTTTGCTGATTGTCATTTTAATGAGGAAATCTTCCCAATGTTAGGGGGGAGAACAGAAACATACCGAAAAGGAAATTACGTGGTATGTATCATCATTGTTACATATGGATCCAAGAACAAAACAATGTGAAAAGGATGTACAGCAGATTGTGCACTTGCAAAGAATAGCAAATCAAATACCAGATGCATTTGCAGACACAAAAGGGGTAACTAAATCATATATACATGCTGCAAATGCCCCTGCTCGAATTGAAATTCCAAAGAAACAATGGAAGATACTCATGATGTCATTAAACGCCTGAAGCGTGGAAAGCCAGTCGGTTCCAAGGATAAAATCCTCGTAAAAGAAAATTCATAGAGAAACACGATGATCACAAATAAAGAATGATGTTTCTGAAGAAACACATGATGATCACAAAATAGAGAATGATGTTCCTGAAGAAACACATGATGATGAAAATGTTCTGTCAGAACCACAAACTGACGAGAATCATGAAATCTCTATCAATTACATTAATACTGGAAAATATGGAATCGAAAAGATATAGAAGAAATGATGATATATTTTCTTATAATGTGGCAATCGATATCATAAATGATAACGAAGATCATGAACCAAAATCTTTTGGTGAATGTAAAAATCGGCAGGATTGGATAAAATGGAAAGATGCCATCCAGGTTGAATTGGATTCGCTAAATAACGTAATGTTTTTGGACCTATAGTCCTTACACCTGAAGGTGTAAAACCTGTTGGATACAAATGGGTTTTTATTCGAAAGCGAAATGAGAAAAATGAAATAGTAAGATATAAAGCTCGACTTGTTGCACAAGGTTTTCTCAAAGGCCTGGAATTGATTATGAAGAAAACGTATTCTCCTGTGATGGATGCAATTACGTTTCGGTATTTGATTAGCTTGGCGGTATCTGAAAATTTAGAAATGCATCTTATGGATGTTGTTACAGCTTACTTATATGGATCACTTGATAGTAATATATATATGAAAATCCCTGAGGATTTAAGATGCCTGAAGCACAAAGTTCAAAACCCAGAGAATGTTATTCTGTGAAATTACAAAGATCATTATATGGGTTAAAGCAATCCGGCCGAATGTGGTATAATCGGCTAAGTGATCACTTGATGAAGAAGGGATATGTAAATAATTCAATATGCCCTTGTGTTTTCATTAAGAAAACAACATCCGGATGCGTAATTATTGCTGTATATGTTGACGATTTAAACATCATTGGAACGAGTAAGGAAATTCAAGAAGTGTGTCATACTTGAAGGAAGAATTTGAAATGAGGATCTTGGAAAAACCAAGTATTGTCTGGGTTTGCAAATTGAACAAAAAGAATGTGGAATGTTTGTTCACAAGACAAATTATACAGAAAAAGATCCTTAACGTTTTAATATGGATAAATCAAATCCTTTAAGTATTCCAATGGTTGTTAGATCATTAAACATAGAAAGGATCCATTCCGTCCATGTGAAGATGATGAAGATATTCTTGGTCCAGAAGTACCATATCTAAGTGCCATCGGTTTTTTTTTGGTCAGATATAAGATCTCCAATATGCCCTTATGTACCTTACAAATTGTACAAGGCCTGATATATTTTGCCGTGAATCTGTTGGCAAGATTTAGCACATATCCAACAAAGAGACACTGGAATGGAATTAAACATATATTCCGTTATCTACGAGGAACGACAGACTTGGGACTTTTGTATTCAAAAGATGCTAATCCAAGTATAATTGGTTATGCTGATGCTGGATACTTATCTGATCCACACAAGGCACGTTCCCAAACTGGATATGTATTTACTCGTGGAGGCACTGCAATTTCTTGGCGTTCACAGAAACAAACACTAGTAACAACTTCATCAAATCATGCCGAGATTATTGCACTACATGAAGCAAGCCGTGAATGTGTGTGGTTAAAATCAATGACCCAACATATCCAAATCTCATGCGGATTATCATTCGACGAGAAACCTGTGATACTATATGAAGATAATGCTGCATGTGTTGCTCAAATGAAAGAATGATACATAAAAAGCGACAGAACTAAACATATTCCTCCTAAGTTCTTCGCATTCACCAAGGAGCTTGAGAAGAATAAATGTATTGATGTTCGTCACATTCGATCAAGTGAAAACTCATCAGATCTCTTCACAAAGGCACTTCCTACGTCAATATTCAGAAAGCACATAATAATATTGGGATGCGCAATCTACGAAATTTGTGAAGAACTGTTCATGTCAACATCAGGGGGAGTTTACGTGACTGCACTCTTTTTCCCTTACTATGGTTTTTATCCCAATGGGTTTTTCCAAGTAAGGTTTTTAACGAGGCAGTATAAAAACACGTAATGAAGACAATCATTATGATCATCATCACAAGGGGGAGTGTTGAAAATATAATATTAAAATATGTATGTTGAATGTTGAATGTTGAAAATTAGGTAAAATTAGGTGTTGAATATTGAAAATTAGTGTGTGATGATGTATGTAATGAGGTAATTTATTTTGGAATATTTGTATATGAAACTCTATAAATAGAGCACTCATTTGTGAATGAAATAACAATTGAGTTGAGAGAAAAATATTATAACGTGTGTAGTTTGATAATTTTGAGAGTTTGAGATTTTTACTTTTTACCGTAAATTTTTACTTTTTCACAACAAATATAAGCTATGTGAGACATAGAGAATATCTCTTTTCAATTTGAGAACCCTATTAAATAATTCTATGTCACTATCTCTTCCCAAGTCAAGTTGTCACCTGCCTGCCCTTCTGATCCTGTGCTCACGTCCAAATAAAAAATAAAAATAAACCACCAATCTCACGTGTCTTCGACCAAGTGTGGTTGAATACCAGAATCCTGTGCTCCATTTAATTTCTTAAAATTAAAATTATAATTAAATATTTCATCCTAAACGTCCCAAAAATATGGTGCAGTATCTATATTTAGTATTATTTTTTGCAAAAATGAATCCGGATTCAGAGAAAAACTTACCTTCTTCAAGAAAGTGTAGTTATCCATGGTCGCTTTGGTGTCGGAGGAAGTGAAACCTTCTGGGGTGGTTGCATACGAGAATCCAGTCCCAACCGGTGAGTCTATAAATATAATATTGGCAACCTACAAAACCATGCGTGCAGATCATTTTATTTGTCAGTTTGAATATATATATGTATATATAAATATATATATATATATATATATATATATATATATATATTCCAAACCAAACCTTTGTCCATGAATATGGGTTCAGAATGAGGCGAGGGAAACTTCCATCAAGACTTGAAATATCAAACCGGAGTGGACCTGTACACATGCATGAATTGTTTACAACCCTTTTCACCCACATATGGTCATTAAATTATGGTCTTATCCACACATTAATTTTTTTTATTTCTTTACGCTTTTGGGTTGTTGGAAATATTAAGATTCCTGAACAATCAAACAAAATAACTCTGGCTCGAGTTCGACTCGAAAACTTTTTCGAAAGTTTTTGAAATATGAATCTAATATTATTGTCAAATGTCCCATTAATTTTGATTATTTAATTTAAATAGTTTTATTGTATGGAAAGATGTGACAACACGAGAACTC